>NC_142929.1:180562134-180609634 GCF_046866305.1 Octopus bimaculoides | reverse complement strand
ACAGTCATGAAATTCTATAACAAATTTCTTAAGAATGTTCAGATAAATTCCATTGAAGTTTCAAACAAATGACATAAAGTAGCAATGCAGAGGATTAACTAGTTGAATAACAAAGTACTTCAGGTGATTGCATTTAGATGTGGTAGAACACCAGAGGCCATTGTTTGCTCAACACATATAAGCGACATATTTCCATTTCTTCAAAAGCCTCAAATGCATGAAATAGTTTAAGGAGATTTACATTAAAAGACTTCTTTTATTTGCCATCACTATATCTGAGCAGAGAGGAGAATGTAGATCAATATCAAGAGACTTTAATATTCTAATATTTGAAATTATCGATGACAATTCATGCCTGATCAATCAAGAAATCGACGGATTCATTGGTTGAATCAAATTCCATCTCTACAATTATGCCAGACAATAAGGAACTGTTTCGGTCACCTAAAAGTGACGATTGACCGGATATTCAACTTAGTAAATATATCAAAGTTAATGTAATGTCTTCGCACAACACGAAATAGCAATTAGATTGTTGTCATGAGTGAAAGGCACTTTTATATAACGAATATATCGCATCTTGAACATAACTTAAATCAATATTATTGGTTCAACATTGTAATAGACAATTCCAGATTAAATAGGTTTTTCCCCTAGGAATATGGCTGCACAGAATAATACCTCTAATCCAAACTTTTACTGAATAAACTTATCTATTCAGTTACATTAAAAGTATATTCCACTCAAGCAATGGCTGTGTAGAAATTGTGTTTGCATTTGCTGTCTTCTAGAACAGTTCATCAAAAGGGTTTAAAGTTATATTCACTTATACCAAGACACACATCCTTTTACTAGAAACTATATGTGGTTGCTTTGTAATAGTGAGGTCTATTTTTTATCACAGTCGTATTACTGTTATTATTCCTGATATCGCCTTCAAATTTTGGCACAGGGCTAGAAATCTTTTAGTAGTGGGGAGTCGACATCAACCTCAGTTATCAGCTGTAACTTATTTTATCGACTCCGAAAGAATAAAAGACAAAGTCGACCTCTCCAGAATTTGAGCTCAGAACGTAAGGAGAAACGTAATGAGAAATGCCGCTACAAATTTTGTCCAGTGTGCTAACGATCCTCATGCCTGCTCGCTGCCTTGTTATTATTCCTAATATTAATATTTGCAATGCTAGTATCAAATGTGTTTCATGAAACGAAATATTACATTGATCTGAAAAAGAATGGATCGATTTTGTAACCCATAGTTAAATTAGTCTTATCAGTTGCAATCTTCTGACATTTGACGCTAAAATTTAATATGTTCTGGGTATGAAATCAAACTGCATCCAGTAGTGGCACTCTGGTTCACGTGTTCCAGGTTTTGATGAGTGTGGTGCCACTGTTATTCCCAGGTCGACTCTGTCAGCGTCTTAGCTATGAGTTAATGAGTAAGTCAGTCGAACAATTGGAGGTCGTCAACGTGCCGGAGAAAACCCATCTTAGAGAAAGAAAACACTGATTCCAAACCTCTGCTACCTTGCAGCCATACAGAACTGTGGTAATGGCTTTGGGAGTAAGTCCTGAGGTAAGGTCAGGAATTGGAGCCCCTGTCACAGTTTGGTGTTGTCTGCAGCTTCGTTTGGGCAGCTCCTGCGGTGATGCTCATACCAAATTGTAACGGGCATGCTATTCCTTTCGATCCATCGATCACATGAAGGGGGCAGCACTCTACACTGGAATACATCGGCTCCACAGACAACGCTTCTCCAGTAGGGCGGACAACTAGAACACTCGTCCACGGTCACCAAGAACAAACATAGGAAAGAGATTAATATATAGAAAGTTTCTCGATAAACGTGAACACTCATACAATCGATGGATATCCATTTACTTTAAAAATATAATTTATGTCAGTGCACTTTTTGAAGTTTTATTATTTTAAAATAACTTATTCTTTGAGACTAAGAGAGTTCTTAATATTTCTTTCAGCTTTTAGAATTTTCCAGTCTACATTCCATATAGAGCAAGTTCTATTTATTACTCGCATGTAAACACACACACATATATGTGTGTATCTGTGTATGTATATATGTATATATATATATATATATATATATATATATATATATATATATATATATATATATATATATATATATATATATATATATATATATATATATATATATACATATATATATGTATGTGCATGTATGTGTGTGTGCATCGATGCATATATGTGCGTGTGCATCGATGGATGTATGTATGTATAAACATTATAATTTTGCTAAATCATGCACGTTCTCTGTTAAAATAGTTCTATGATTTTTCAAAAGGGGAAACAAAGAATAGGCATGATACCTGATGAGCCGTCCGAAGTGGGACTGAAACGGATGATACAGATGTCAATTTACACGTTGTGTGTTCAACTACTTAGATATTATATTTTTGTATATGTCTGTTAAGTGGTACAACTTTGTGTGTGTATGCTTACAAATTTAAATGCATTCCTTATATGACGCAAGGAATTGGATTATGTTGTACAAATTATTTAAATTTCTTCGGTAGTTGAGAAATAAGACAGGTGATCCCTGGCAAGTCGTAAACAAGACGAAACTCGTCGGAAGATCCTCACACTTCTGGTAAACATCCTGTCGATTCTCCACAGGATATTTGTTTTACAGTGGGTCTAAATACTTGCCTACTAAACATATTGCACGTCATTCTTGTATACATATCTATCATACAAATGCTGTATTTGTAGTTATCATGTATGCATATATGTTGTTGTGAGTGATGGTGTATGTATACATTCATACATGCATACATATATATATATACATATATATATATATGTACATATATACATTTATACGTATGTATGTATACTTTTATATCATATATGAGTGTATGTGTCCATGTCAACGTTTGAAAAAAGGTAAATATAATACATCAAGCAACCGTAACCTGTACATCTGAAATTACATTTTATATTCAGCAAAACGATTTTGGTTGCATTGCAATTTCAATAAAATATCTTATTTCTAGACAACAGATTTTTCTCTATCAATTTTACTTTGACTTTATTCAATGTCTTCATTATTTTGATTTCTTTGTTTGAATTATATCGTTCATGAAATCCTGAATGTCACACGTAACATTGTTTGCATTTAATACATATTTGCCTCAAAGAAATTCAGTTGCTTTGTATGAAATATTAACATCTTTTTTTCATAATTATGAAACTCATAAATGTTATATAGTTTTCCTGGTGTTAACTGTCTTAACACGAACATATTTTCAAATACGAAAATTATATAACTTAATAAAGGAATCTACACTATTAGTTTTCATAATATAATGAAAGTTTTCAAGTAAAGGTTATGCATAATAAATATTTAAAGTAAATACTCTGTTTGTGTGCGCGGGCGTCTGTGCGGCAGTCGATCTTCCGATCGAATCAAGGGAAGTATGTTTCCATTGGTTTTTCAAGTTGCTAATTCTATCGAAAGGTTGCAAGCCTGGTTCAAGTATCACTGCATTTTCGGTAACGGAGATTTGAACTCAGGGTGCATAAGTTACAACAAATAACGTGAAACATTGTATCCAACACTAAGAAATCTGCCGGTTCATTATGATGCATATGTGTCAGTGAGTCAGTGAGTGAGTCAGTGAGTCAGTGAGTGAGTCAGTGAGTCAGTGAGTGAGTCAGTGAGTCAGTGAGTGAGTCAGTGAGTCAGTCAGTCAGTCAGTGAGTCAGTCAGTTAGTCAGTCAGTCAATGAGTCAGTGAGTATATAGGTATGAATACGTATACAATCATGCGTGTATGTATGCCTATTCATATGAATGTTTAGTTACATATCATATATTACTTAATCTTAAACAGATAATAGATAAAAACTTATATTTCCTTTTCTTATTGGGCATTTTACGAAAGACATTTAGCAACAATACTCGATATAACATTATTATTTTCGGCACAATCAATTACATGATATATGTATTTATATTTTAAACACTGTAAATTATGTTTTGTTAATTTTACCTGTTGCATAACTTTGCAACGTAGCATACAGCGGCGGTTGACAATTAAATAAAAATAAACAATGTAGAATGTTGTGTTTTAGACAACCGCGAAAAAATACGGCCGACACAAAACGTCATTGTCAAATAAAAGTAAACCAATTGTCAGAAACAGATGAAATTAATAAACAATAAAGTAAGTATACAATATATTGTGGCTTGTATTTCTTTAAAACAGTCGCATGTAGTATACTAAATTATACTTTTATTTCATACACACACACACACATACACACACACACACATACACACACACACACATACACACACACACATACACACGCTCACATATGTGTGTATTAGTTGTGTCGTATTAGACTGGATATGTAAGTATCTACGTGTGTATATATACACAGTATATATATATATATATATATATATATATATATATATATATATATATATATATATAGATAGATAGATAGATAGATAGATAGATAGATAGATATATAAATATATATATATATATATATATATAAATATATATATATATGTGTGTGTGTGTGTGTGTGTGTGTGTGTGTGTGTGTGTGTGTGTGTGTGTGTGTGTGTGTGTGTGTATGCATATACATATACATATACATATATATAATATATATGTAATATATATATGACATAAACTTACTCGTTAATACAATTCGGTGTGCGTTGCGTTCCATTACTTTATAAATGAAAAATGAGAAAATGTATGGTAAATACTGACATAACGTATATTGAGTGTACAATCGGACGGGAGGCAAACAAAAAAGGTCCCTAATTCTTCATCAGTTATCAACCAATTGATAACACTCGATTTCGCACCATGAATTATAAGACTGATTACTTCCCTTACTGGCGGTGCCCGCAAAAGATTTTTTTGCAGAGAATTTAGGCCCGAGAACAAACAAAACAAGGCAAAACAACAGAGAGTGGACATACAAAAGTGAATAGGTGTGATTTAGAACGATGGACAAGTACGAACAAACAAACAAAATATGGCCTGAGGGTCACGAAGACAAGATTAGTGGGTAACGCTTAGAAGATATTCCAAAGGATATAGAACAGAGAAGAGAATTTGTGACTAGTCAGCTACGGGACCAGTGTGGGAAAGGAAAAGAAAGAGAGGAAGGAAAGCTGGCTGCAAGTCACGTGACAGTAGCAGGCAATATATAATGCTTGCACACGCATGTGTGCGTACGTTCGA
This sequence comes from Octopus bimaculoides, assembly GCF_046866305.1. NCBI lineage: Eukaryota > Metazoa > Mollusca > Cephalopoda > Octopoda > Octopodidae > Octopus > Octopus bimaculoides. The sequence continues at coordinate 180,604,374 of NC_142929.1, read as the reverse complement.
TTGAACAGAAAAATAAAGAGTAATAGAACACAATATTGAGTAAATATGTTTTAAATCGGCAGAAAGCTACAAAGGTAACTCAATGACCGGCAGTTTCTTTCATGGTACTTATTCACATGTACGTTTATTTATATGTATAAATACATGTATGCATTTGGATCTGTATGTATAGTCTTAGTATGGCCAAATATCTTAGAAAGTTTAAATAGTTAAGAAGTATACTTCGCAAGCACGTGGTTTCAGGTTCGATTGTATGGCATGGCATCGAGGACAAATGTCTTTTCTATTGCCTCAGGTTAACCCATAACTGTAGAATAAAAGTGGATAGAAACTACTTAGAAGCTGAATGGTTTGTATCCATAATACAAAAGATACAGCCTTGTCATACATTGTTTTTCGCTGATGAAAACTGAGAACCATGTTAATTGAGCATAGTTCGTGGAATTAGCAAACACATGTTCATTAATACAGGATTGATCGAACAAATGAATCTTCATAGATCAAACCGATTGTGAACCATCCATGAGTGTGTGTATATTTAGCTTAATCCATTCACATTCTCTGTGTTCCCACTCCCTTCATACTGTCTTCGTGTATTGATATATCAATTATACACGGATAACTTGAATCAGCTATGAAGACAAGATCTGCTTATGTCATGTAAATTGCGTAAGCACTTTTCTTTTCATATAAATACATCTTACACCTGTTATTCTTCGTCCGTCGTTCTTGTTCGATATACCAGTGTGCTCGATTTCGATCGTTTTTCTATCCTACACTTTTAATTCTGCGCTATCTGAGCCTAATAAAGAAGCTGGAATTTAAGGATCTAGGCTCTCTGAACACTAGTTTGTGACTACCTATCCCACTCTTGTACTCGCTTTTTGCCAGCCATTCTGTGTGTGTGTGTGTGTGTGTGTGTGTGTGTGTGTGTGTGTGTGTGTGTGTGTGTGTGTGTGTGTGTGTGTGTGTGTGTGTGTGTGTGTGTGCGTGCGTTTGTGTGTGTTTGTGTGCGTCTATGTGTGTATAAGCATTCATATATCTAATTGCGTAAATGTGGCAGACAACTCACCATTCTATCACTTAAACATTCACGAGCAGATGCAAGATGCATGAGAAGCCTTGACACTAAAAACGTCTAATTAATGACCATCACGCAGTTAGCAAATCTTATGCAAAATATCAACATTCTTAGCACGTTCTCATTTACAGCAATCACAATCATTGAATTTTCAGTTGGCGTGTATGCGTACGTAGTTGGAAATACTATTTTCAGTTAATGGAAACGACTATCTCCGGCACAGCCGCGCGTCTCTCCGCTTTTAACCACACAGATCAAGGTAATTTTTTGACTAATAAGTCATTTCGGTGGGGAAATGCTACAAAAGTCATTCGATTACACAGGTCACACACCAATATTTATACTGTCAGCGAAACATATGTTGCGTATTATTGTTTTATAACTGAGAAGACATATCAATAACTCAAATAAGATCGCCGAGAACCTCGTATGATCTCATCAAGCTCCCAAACTGTTTAATAGTATTCACAAGCACACACTCACACGCATACGGACGGCACGCGCACGCACATACACGCACACACATTTAACTGAAGGAATATATATATTTGGGGTTCTTTTACCCAACGACTACACTATAAAGGCATTTGTGTGATTAAAGTCTAGTTTAATACTGTATGTTATTAATACGTGCATCGTAAATCAATTGGGACCTGACGTTTTGGTATGAATGAAGGATATTCTAATGTTTGGATGGTTAACGTATCTGCTTTAATATTCTCGATGTTTCATCCATTCTAATGTATAAGTAATATATACATAGCAATATACACAGAGATATGCAGCATGTCAGTAATATAATATCTAAAACATATATTGATATACAATAAATATATAGAAGTATTAGGCCGGGTTATTATTTCTACGTATTGATTATTTACTTATTTGCATACATTGTGTGCTGTGATTTCGGAACAATTGCGTTGTTGGTTACAGGTATTATTGATTCACTTCGTTTCTAACGGCAACAGTAGTCTATAACTCATTCAAATACCGGCTGTCTCTCGCTATTGACATCCTTCGTTAATATACGGAGATACATCTAAACATATAGAGAGAGAGAGAATCACGCTAAAGACAACGAGAGACATATCCATGCGGAATGTCTACTGTTATGATTTGACATTGCATTTAACTGAAACAAGGCATTTATATAATTGTAATACAAGCTGAGGTAAAAAGGTATTTCTGCTATGCCGTACATCAACAAGGCAATGGTAATATTCATATACATATATACATACACACCAACATACACATACATATATACATACATATTATATATATATATATATATATATATATATATATATATATACACACACCAACATACATATACATATATACATACATATTATATATATATATATATATATATATATATATATATATATATATATATATATATATATATATATATATATATATATATTGAAATTTATAGAAAAGCAAAAGACGAAGACAAGTGTATGAACGACAAGCAAGTGTTTTTGTTTGACGTTCGGGTAAAATGAAAACAGTCTTTTACGTTTCGAGCTTGTGCTCTTCAACAGAGAGGAATAAGAGAAAATAAATAGTGATTGAACTATATATATATAATATAAATAATATATGAATATATGCATATATCCATACATATATCTACATACCTACATCTATATGTATGCATACATGCATATATGGGTACAGGACATCACAAAATAACGTTAAAGACAATGAGAAACGAAAACATAAAGACGAAGACAGAAGACGAACTTTTTTTCGAACAACGAAAAAAACAAACAGAGAAACGAAACATGCAACATAAAGAATATTTCCCTTCATCAGTTGTCCCTTTTCCATCTACTCCGCGTTTCGAAGGCAAGGTCAATACACGACTTCGTTGGAACAGTCCCTCCGTCCCGCAAAGCAAATTAAATAAAATTTGGAATTTTTTGCGGCGGGTGAAAGTGTAAACAAGAACAAGACAGTGAGAACAAGACAGTAAAAGACAATAAAAACAAGACAAGACAGTAAAAACAAACGGTAAGGGCTGTTAGGCCAAGACGATATAAAAATTATTATTTTGAACGCTAGTTAGATGTCAATGAGAGACAAAAGAATCACGTCTTATATATATATATATATATATATATATATATATATATATATATATATATATATATATATATATATATATATCTTAAAAACACTTAACTCAACGGTAGACCACTGGTTTCTCAATCAAATACAGAAAAACTGTGAAGTAACCTGTATTCTTTTGTTCATCAGTACACGTATGGTCAAGATACATAAAAATAAACAAGAATTAGAATATATTCAGTGATGAATATTATTCTGTATAAGCACATGTTACTGAGATGCAACCGGATAAATTCAAATCTCTTTCATGGATATATAATTATGAACAGAAGTCATCGTGCTGTGATGACTACATCGTGGTAGGTTGATTCTTGTTTATTTTTATGTATCTTGACCATACGTGTACTGATGAACAAAAGAATACAGGTTACTTCACAGTTTTTCTGTATTTGATTGAGAAACCAGTGGTCTGCCGTTGAGTTAAATGTTTTTAAGAGATAAATTTTGAAAGCTGCATTCCCTCGCTTTCAGTAAATATGTTGCTTATCTTTTGGTAGTTTTTGACTTATTTAGTCCCTCGAAGCGTGAGACATTACTACACAGTTAATGCACTTTATATATAATTATATATATATATATATATATATATATATATATATATATATATATATATATATAGATATATATATATATATATATATATATATATATATATATATATATATATATATAGATAGATAGATAGATAGATAGATAGATAGATATATACAAAAATGAATAGAAATGGCTTTTCTGATAATTTTTCCACTTTAATAATCGAATGTTCATAAGTTATTAGGTATCTACAAAAGGTGATTGTGATATGAGTCTCTCTCTTACAAGCGATTTTCAAACTGATATATTGGAGTTTTTCATTCATCGTTTAAATAGGGAGTGTTTAATTACTAACATACACACATGCAAACACCAACACACATATACACACACTTGCACACACACACATGCACACACACACATGCACACACACACATGCACACACACACACACACATATATATATATATATGTATGTATATATACATACATAAAATACATATATAGAGACACATATACACACATACAAATGCACACACACACACACACACACACGCGTACACACACATGCAAAAATTTAGGACATACACATATGCACAAACGCATATATACATGTATTCATTCACATATATTTATACATACACACACACACACACACACATAAACATTTTACTCTTTTACTCTTTCACTTGTTTCAATCATTTGACTGCTGCCATGCTGGAGCACCACCTTAAGTCGAACAAATCGACCCCTGGACTTATTCTTTGTAAGCCCATTACTTATTCTATCGGTGATTTTTACCGGACCTCTAAGTTACGGGGACGTAAACACACCAACATCGGTTGTCAAGTGATGGTGGGAGATTAACACAGACAAAAATAACAAACACACACATGCATATATATATATGTGTGTGTGTGTGTGTGTGTGTGTAGGACGGGCTTCTTTCAATTTCCATCTACCAAATCCACTCACAAGGCTTTGGTCGGCCTGAGGCTATAGTAGAAGATTCTTTCCCAAGGTGCCACGCAATGTAACTGAACCCGAATCCATGTTAACCACTGCTTGTTAATAAAAGAAAATAACAAAAATTTTAAAAAGTTGGGTGAGCTTGGCTGGGCAAAGAGAATTAAGTAGATCAAGCAGAAAGAAATGGAATTTTTGAGTGTGGTCATTTTGGTATGAATTTGGTACGAAATGGTTCGATTATTCCATTTTAACCCAGGTTAAACCTGTCGAAATTTTCAAGATATAAATAGGGATAACAAACATACGGAAGTGTCCAGTTAACCTTCATTGCAGTAAATAAATCAAATAAAAATGGTTAAATAAATACAAGCACTATTTTGCGTCCAGTTAACCTTTATTACAGTAAATGAATCAAATACAACTGTCTTTAAACGAGGACAGTGGGTTAATATGGCTTAATGACAAACGTACTGCGAATAAGTCTACTTTCCAATATGGTCATAAACATAAACTTGTGTTTAGTCTTCACACATAGTATTCATACAAATATATACACAAATACAAACACATTCACACACACACACACACACATATTTAGATAGATAGATAGATAGATAGATAGATAGATAGATAGATAGATAGATAGATAGATAGATAGATAGATAGATATCCACATATACTCATTTTTATACAGAACATACAACATGCACACATAATATATGTATGTATGTATATATATATATATTTATATATATATATATACATACACACGCACTCATATGTATATATGTATATTCATGTACATATGTACATATGCATGCGTATATATGAGTATATATATGTGTGTGCATATATATATATGTTTCTGTGTGTGTGTGTGTTTCGTATAAAAATGCGGATTTGTGAATATCTCTGTATATATCTACGTATCTATCAATATGTGTGCTTGTGTGTATTTGTGTGTATATATGTGTGTGAGAGTGTGTGTGTGTGTATGTCTGTATATGTGTGTATGTATTTGTGTAGGTGTATGTATAAACACTATGTGAAAAAACTAACTACATGTGTATGTTAGGAACTATATTGGTAAGTAGACTTGCTTGCAGGCATGTTTCTCATTAACAGGATTTTATGGAACCCAAAATGACCACACCAAAAAATTTCATTTCTTGCTTCTTGATCTAATCACTTCTTCTTCCCCACCCCCACCGACACCCTTTTTTATTTATTTTTATTTTTTATACATATATGTTTATGTTTATATATATATATATATATATATTTATATATATATATGTGTGTGTGTGTGTGTGTGTGTGCGTGTGTGTGTGTGTGTGTGTGTGTGTGTGTGTGTGTGTGTGTGTGTGTGTGTGTGTGTATGGGTTGTTGTTGGTATGTGTGAATGTTTGTAATTATACAGTGAATAACAAACTCCAAAATATCAGTTTGAAAATCGCTTTTAAGCGAGAAACGCCTATCAGTGTCACCTTTTGTAAACACCTAATAACCTATAAACATCTAATTATCAAAGTGGAAAAATTATCAGAAAAGCCATTTCTATTCATTTTTTTTTAAACAAGTACTGTGCCAAGGACTTTCTATTCCTATTTCTTAAAAACTTTCTGTATTCCCGAGCGTCAAACTAATACATCCTTTTGTTGTTTACACCACCTGTCCTCGTCTGTTGTTGTTGTTTTTTTTCGTACATTCTCCCATATATATATATATATATATATATATATTTATATATACATATGAACTATTTTCTGGTGAAGAGTGGTATCTTCATGGCGTATCTTTAGATCCTAAGACCTGGTGGCCTATTGCCGCTTTGAAATATGGAGGGGAAATGGTACAGATATAAGCAATGGGGATTATCTCCCGTTGGTGCTGGTCATCGGTTTCCGGCTGTGTCGACATCCTCCAGTCATGTCACCTAGCGGCTATGAAAGTAAAAGGTAGGGGTTTTCCCCTACTGTCATCAGCAATCAATTTCCAGCTGTGGTGTAATTAGCGATAATTACACCACAACTGGAAATTGATTGCTGATGAGAGTAGGGGATAAACCCCTACCTTTTACCCTCATAGCCAACAAGTGGCGTAACTGAAGAAGGACGAGAGCTGGAAACCGATGACCAGCACCAACGGGAGATAATCCCCATTGCTTATATCTGTGCGGTTCCATCTCCATATTTTAAAGAGGCCATAGGCCATCAGGTCTTAGAATCTGAAGATATGCCATAAAGGTATTATTCTATGTCGAGGCGAGAAACCTAGGGTGACCCCATAAACCGGCCTTAACCAGTAATTAATATAGACTGCCCTACTTCTTAAAGTGTACTTCTTCTCCGGGTTTATGTTTTCTAAAAAGACACATATATATATATATATATAGGGCCGACCAAAGTCATATGGGTGGATATTGTAGGCGGAAACTGAAAGAAATCCGTCTTATATATACATATATATATATATGTGTGTGTGTGTGTGTGTGTGTGTGTGTGTGTGTGTGTGTGTGTGTGTGTGTGTGTGTGTGTGTGTGTAAATATATAAAAACAAAAGGATAAAGAGAGCAAAGGTAAGGTTGAAGAATTTTATGGATAGAGTCTTACAGCTGTTTCTGGGAAGATCCAGTACTTCCCTTCATCGGAGACAGAAAAAATAAAGTTATCTATTATTATATCCATAGGCGGATATTTTTAGTATGAAGTGGTAAAGAGTGTGATGTGCTGAAAAAAGAGAGAACAGTACTTGAAGAGTAGTTTCATTCCAGTGGTAAATATCCGTGTAGAAATTCGTGCAGATTAATCCTTGTGTGAATAATCCGGAAATTTATGTTGGAACGAAAGTTGATGTAGCTTAGGTGGCAGAGGTATATTCCATCTTGCAATAGATTTTTGCTTGTTTACTTGAAGGATGTCCAAGCCAAGTCAATATAATCATAGATAACTTTATTTTTTCTGTCTCCGATGAAGGGAAGTACTGGATCTTCCCAGAAACAGCAGTAAGACTCTATCCATAAAATTCTTCAACCTTACCTTTGCTCTCTTTATCCTTTTGTTTTTATATATTTACATATACACACGCTAATACACGACTTATAATACCCAATCCTGTTCATACAACGATTGGGGCAACCTAATCGGTATACAGCACTTAATCGGTATTACCTGTATCCTCCGGGGTTTGGTTAAATCCAATACCCTCCTCAACCTTATATATATATATATATATATATATATAGAGAGAGAGAGAGAGAGAGAGAGAGAGGAGACAGAGAGAGACAGAGAGAGACAGACAGACAGATAGAGAGGTAGGCAGACTGACAAACAGAGGAATAGAATAAAATGTGAATTCAGAGAATCCATATTATCAAATATATAGAGTTCAATTTATTGTAAAATTGTTCTTATATTATATTAAAATCCATTGCTTTATGTTATATTAAAATCTATTAATTATTGTTGACTATAACGAACTACGTAAATGTAGGAACACCAAGCAAGTAATTTAGACGTCTCAGGTTTCTAATGTTTGCCTATAGATTCCTTTCAATAAATTACTATATAGAATAAATAATAGATTATTCATTTCGCAGACTATAGATAGATTTAAATCCAGGAAAAAGCAATGATATGAGGGACCTCATTGTTCGACACCATCGGTGTAACTAAGTAATTGAGTTTAAATCTGGAAGCTTTTATCAGTTGGAAACCATATATGAAATGTCATTGCTGGTAATGAATTTGATTACAATTCGTTTTAAAATTCTATTTCAAATATTCTACTACAAAATATTGATTTCAAATTTTGCCACAATGCCAGCATGTTCGGGTGAACTTGTGTTTAACTGGAATTTATTTTGTCGGCCCTGAAAGGATGAAAGGCAAAATTGACCTCAGTGGAATATTCTTCGACCTAATGTTAAGAAGGTTTCCTAGTAAGTTGTTTATAGATGTTCATGATAATCTGGCTCACCTCAATGTTCCTTAGATATTCTCTTTATTAAATATAAGACGTATATATTATAGCATATGCAGTGTGGAAGAGTAGAAGTTAAAGGGTTCATAGTTATCAGCCAAGTATTCACATTATTGAGAAAATACGTTTGTATAAGAATAATTTAATATCGAATTCATAATTGCAGACTGTGTGAAGTTATGCCTTTTTCTCAGTCAAAGGAAAGCAGTGTTGGGGGCATGCTCACAACCGTTTCGTGCCTTTCAAGCTATTAAAACTGATAAGATTGGATTTGAGCGTAAATGGGTTAATGTTAATGCCTGTCGGAAGTGATTCGTCTAAAAGCTGGATAAAGATTTTATTAGTATGTTTGCAGTGAAACTTCTACGCAGTATTTCATAGTATCATACATAAGACAGACCATAGCAATTCTTCCACCAATTAATTATGAATACCCAAATTGCCAATCATGTTATACTTAGGCATATTTATAAATACTATTTCTCTCACAATTATTCTTACTACCTTTCTGTTTTCATTTGGAATGTTTTTGTTTTTTTTTGTTTCTGAGTAATTAGCATCTTCTTGATAGTGTGCGTTTAATCATTATCTTCGCTGAACTATAATTACTACTGTTGTATATTTTCACTCCTTTCCAGCTTAATGAAATATAATATTGATCAATTTATTTATACTCCACATGCAATTCACATGATCGATATCGACGTACAAATAACTATTTTCTTACAGATGTATATTTTTCTTTATCTTTAAATTCTTCCTTATTTTAACCTCAATTTTGCAACAGCTGAAAAATCCTTTCTTTATATTTGCTTATTTTAAAAATAAATAAATAAAAAAAAAAGATTATTTTCCATTACACAGATTATTTTGAAGACTCGAATTAATTTTCAAAATTATGTTTCCTTTGCGGAAACGAAATTTTGAACACTAAAAATAGAACATTTTTGGCTAGATTTAGAGTGTCAGTATTTCAGTATAATTACTTTTCTTTCATTTTCTAATTATAACAAGTCAATATTGCTTAGTCAATCTGACAGAATGTATATGTAGCTAAGAAAATCGTTACAAGCTTCATTCAAATGAAGATATTATTTTCTATCTGCATGAAAGCAATGTTTGGCACGTATACCTAAACGGATTCACTTCATTACAATAGCTCGTGTTTTCTCCACAATAATTTTCGAATGGCAATAAAAAGGTTTAACGTTGAAAGAATGAGCTATTCTAAATCATATGTACAAACTCTACGTAGAAGTTATATGTAGAAGCTCTACCTCGTATTTTGATGTCGTAATGGATTTAATTAAGAACAGAACATTTATCATTTATAGGAACACCGAAATTCCAATGACTTGAAAATATGTTTTATTTAATTTCAATGTTGCTATTGATAATGATATACCAAAAACAAGTGTGAAAGTTATATTAATTCACATTAATATTTCTAACCTTTATTTCTTTTAGTTGATTTATACGTAATTGGTGTGTGCTGAAACATGAGATTGAATTAATGTTAATATTCAACGTAAATATTGATACTTTCTTTAAAAGATCTTGTTTTATCTAAAAGCATCAAAAGTATAAATTTATAGAGATTTAAATTTATAAAATTTTCATATTATGCAGAGATTTTTGAATCTATTTATGCTAGCTATTACATCCATGAGCTACCAAGAAGCTGTTGAAAATCGATTTATTCCGTATCTGCGACAGAGATATAAACCTCAACATTTTTGCAATTCAATACTCACAAAAATCACGCGCCCCAGGCCTTCATAACGAAATATCATTTAACTAAAGTGTGGTAAAGAGATAGTTCTTTTACTCTGTTTATATTTACATCTAATTCTCTCTTAAAAACTAAGCTGCATATTTCTGTAAAAGCATGTATATATAATTCATATTTAAACCTTTTTCATCAATATATTGTATAAGCATATATGCATAAATATTTTTGTACCCCTTCGTTAAACATACAATTTTCGACGACAATCCATAAGCGGCTTTTGCATACCGATATTTTCTAGATGATACTACATTACAAAACATTTAAATATAAAAGTTACCTAAATTAAACAACACAATCAAAACCATTGTTACTTTGATTACTGTTATATTTCTAGAAGATTTTTAGTAGCACAGTTTGAGCCTGTGAAATCCCTTAAATGATCAGTATTTTAAGACATATTCAGACTGCTGTATTGTTCTGCTTTCTATTAACGGTAACTGGATGAACATGGTTATGGTGCCAAATAAATAGATCGAATGTATTCTCACTGTTGCAATTTTTGGTATGAAATTTATCTGCACTTCCTTTTATCAGTTTTACATGTTGATAGAAATGAATATGTTTTGCATTCGCTGAAAAAGTATAAAAAATTAATTATCTCCAAAAATAAAAACAGAGTTAATGTCAATTCACAATTAAGTTTGGAAGCATCCTTTAGTGAAACATTATTTGCGATGTTCATACCGCGATTGCGTAGTTAAACAATCAAATTTATTCACCGTTTTTAATTACACGCATACGTGTGTGTATTATACATATGTAAACATGCATATACATATACCTGTGTGTGTGTGTGTGTGTGTGTGTGTGTGTGTGTGTGTGTGTGTGTGTGTGTGTGTGTGTGTGTGTGTGTGTGTGTGTGTGTGTGTGTGTGTCTGCGTTTGGGAAAATACGAGGGAAAGGAAATGGAATTCTAGAAAATCCTTATTATTCACTATTATCGTTTCGACCCATCGTGCATCGGTACCTCGTGGGTGAGATGCTGTACAAACAATTGTGGTACGTTATTTGGTGCAGATGTGTCTCGTCAAGAGATTTATTAGAAGGTACCTCGTTTTTAATCTCTCTTTGGCTTATTTCGATCAGATACATTTTGGTAGTTGTCGTTTGTTACTCGTATACACGAAAAAGTTGTTTAAAATTTTTGTCAATGTTAAAACACAGATTTCAGTCAACTACAATCAACTAAATTTTTGACTAATCCTGAAGTTTCAAAATTGGGAAAATCAGCTAAGTGTTGCACGGATAGCGGGTGCATTTAATAAACCACTTTTCCTTGCAACTAGCGTTACCCTCCGGCTCTATCAAGACATGATATTTAGCTGTAAATCAGTACGATGAGCTTGTTCGTTATATATCAGGAAGCCATAGAAGAACTACGTAATTATCAGGAAATATTTAATTAACTCTTATAAACCTGGAGAAGAGGAAGAGAAAGCTGAGGGAGAAGATATTGACAAATACATTTATTACAACCTCCAGAGCTCTCTTTAACACAATAATACAGTTACCAAACAAAAGCCTTGCAAACACAATAACAAATACTCCACTCAGAAAAACACCCTTGTGTTATACTCAATGAGCTTTAATATTCAGATGACATCTAGAAAATATTGCGCAAAAATAGGAGAATTCATTGATCAGAAACCTTTCCTGTCTCTCTAAATGAGCTAAGGACATTCGCACTGGCTCTATGTTTCAATGTACTTGAACACTGAGACCAAGTATGAACAAGAGTTGCCTTACAAAAAAATCCGCATTCAGTCCAATGAAATTACGTGTATTATATCCTCTGCAATTAAATCAGTTTATTATAATTTGTAGTATTTTTCCGCGTCAACTCTATAAAAATGAAATTCAAAAAATACACTATCATGACAAAAACACAAATACAATCACAGCCTTGAAGAAATAAAGACGCAACGCCTACCACCTCAAGACGAAAAGGAACTTCCTATAAACTTGTAAAGGAAAACTTCAAGACCGAGGAAAACTAGGAAACTGGATCGAGGGAACATTTTTCCAACACTTGGGAACGCCATTCAATCAGTGCCTGGTTTCAGTTAACTAACCAGAAAGTAGTAGATATAAGCAAATAGGCTGAAGTTAGACTACAGAATGTTGTTTCCGACTTTGTGACCGCATTGACCCAGGGGTTGTATGGAACAAACCACGGAGCTGGTGAAACATACATCAATTGGATTTTTAATGTAAATTTAGAGGTTATGAGTCATCGTTCAATATAATAATTACTAAAGTTAGTAGTAGTAGTAGTAGTAGTAGTAGTAGTAGTAGTAGTAACAACAGCAGCAGCAGCAGCAGCAGCAGTAGAGACCAATAAAGATTCATAAGCGCTGTCTTTTCTCTTGACTACAAAACACGATTATATACATACAATATAAATTATTGTGCCTTTAAATATACATGGGCTTTTAGGTTCAACCATTATTAACGCAGGAACAAGAAAACCAGAGAATGGCCCAACTTATATCATAGGTCGGAAAATATATCTTAAATTCATCAAAGTTTTAAAGGTCCCAATCTTGAAAATAATGTGAAAAATGAAATTGCTTACTTCCTTGTACGGATCAAACAAAAACTGAACGTTTTGATCAACTCATTTATTCGCTCACGTGTTATAAATTTCGTAAAGCGAACCAGCAGAGCCGAATAAAGTAAACCAATGAGACCTATGTGTATATGTATGTATATATATATATATATATATATATATATATATATATATATATATATAGACAGACAGATAGATAGATAGATAGATAGATAGATAGATAGATAGATGCATACATACATACATCATACATACATCATACATACATACATACATGCATATCTTTTACTTCCTTCAGTCGCATACATATAAATATTTATATACTCACAAATATATATGCATATCTTTGTGTGTATAGATATATATGTGTGTGTATGTATGTGAGTGTATGTAAGTACCTAGGTATATGTATATACTATACACATACAAAATTACCTATAAACAGGATAAAAAATAATTTTTTTGAAAGATATATGAATAAAAGTGATAAAAGAATGATAAGTCTATGTTTTGAAAATGTTTTACTAGAGAACAAATGAAAATAAATATCTCATTTTATAGTAATCTGATTATTGTCAAATATATTTTTGCTACAGAACGGACAGTTTCATATTTCGAAATAAATTCTTTAAAATTAAATTACCCTCCAAAAACTGAAGTATATCATACATTTAACATTTTATATTAAAATAAAGATATAAAGAGACTAACATGTTGAGATACTTCCAACTAAAAATTTAATTGTTATCTCTAATTTTTGTTCGATGTGATGCTATGAACATTAAGTTATGAAGACCTCTGAATCGCTTCCATACGTGGTTTGATCGAATCAAGTTATTCTAATATTATTTGTTCATTTTAAATTAAAACGTATAATTCTTAGTTATCTATATGTTTACATTTTTTTACAAAACAAGCCTAAGGATTTATGAGTTTGTGCGTTTTAAGGCAATTTTAGTATATACATTGAAAACATACATACAAATATACACATAAAGATATATACATACAAATACATACATAAAGGTATATATATACATATATATATATATATATATATATATATATATATATATATATATATATATATATATATATACCACCTGTCCTCGTCTGTTGTTGTTTTTTTTTCGTACATTCTCCCCTATATATATATATGTATACATATATAGTTACGGAATGGAGTAGGCATGATCCGGGCTACATATGTTTCATAGTGGGCGGAACCTTAAAAGTGGTAAAAATCCAAGCGACGTGTATACCGCCGGTTAGTCTTCGGGCCAAGGATATCTTTATTAAATTAAAGGTTACATTGTCGCAAGGATGTACATGTTGACACATGCTTGCGACAACATAACCTTTAATTTAATCAAGATATCCTTGGCCTGAAGAGTAGCCGGCGGTATACCCTACACTTGGATTTTTACCACTGCTGAGGTTCTGTCCGCTATGAAACATATGTAGCCCAGATCTTACCTACTCCATTCCCTAACTCTTGCACTTTTATTTGCACACCTGGCAACCCTGGTCACCAGTCGTGGAATATAAAAAGACCTTTTTTTTTTAGCTTATCGTTCTTCGATACGAAAAAATCCACAACCTCAATAAGCCACTATTGTCCCTGAAAGTTGTTCTTTTTTATATTTACTACGGATTGCTTGAAGCTAACTTTCTTCCTACACCTCGATCCCTGGATATTATATTTATATATAAATATATACGTTATGCATTTCTTTTGCAAGATTCTTAATGTGAAATCGTGTGCAGAAACAGATATTGTTTTACATGGGAATGGTCATATTTTGCCAGCTAATAACCTTGGAGAGTGGCAACATAACTTCATAAAAGGTGGAAGTTAGGCAGTTGCAGGCAGTGTTGCCTTCTCTGAGGAACCACAAATTCTGACAGGCAACTTTCTTGGGGCCATTACTGTTTATAGTAGCTCTCTTAGACATGCCTATATTCATTCAGACTGCCACTGTCACTAACTACGCCAATGATACAAAATTATCACAGGCAATAAAGAGCCCAAACGATCTAGCAAGCTTACAGCATGAGCTTGTTCGCCGGTATATTTGAATATATATATATATATATATATATATATATATATATATATATATATATTGTTGTACTTGGGGATGGTCATATTGCCAGTTTAGCCAATAAAAGAAACGGAAATCAAATACAAAAAATACAAATATATATATATATATATATATATTTGTATTTTTTGTATTTGATTTCCGTTTCTTTTTTAAACCACCCGTTTCAAGTGTTTCTGTAAATCAATTGCTAATATCTTAGTTTCGAGTAAATATGTGTCATGTACATATTTTCTATATATGCAATAGAAATATTTTTGTCGTGGAATTAGACATCAAAACAACGTGTAATATATTATCCTTTCACTAATAGAATCTTCATTAAAATGATTTCATGGTTTTCTTCTTTGAGTCGCATTCAGCGTAAATAATCATAAATATGTTCGTAGTGATCTCTATTTACCGAATCTATTTAAATTTAGATATAAAGATCGATATAAGCTATATGAATATGAAACTAAATTATAGAATTAAATATTATACTTCTGCTTTAGTGAATATGTGAGAAGAAAGAACTTGAACTAAATGCTGAATATTCTCAATAAAATATATTTTATGTAGCACAGAACATGAGGTATGACCAGTAAATTTCAATATGATAACAATCTTTAACCGATATAAACTAATGAGAATGGCAGAAGGGATCAAGAACCTCTACCAATTTAAAAGGAATCTGTTTCTGCATTAGCGAAGAAAGCAAGGATGGTGTAAAACAAAAACCTATTTCTGCTTGCAAATCTCAATCATTGAATAAAACAGAAACAAAAATAAATATTGAAAGAAGATAAAACTATCGAAGTAAAAGATTAAATACGATTACAATAAATCATAAAATAGTTTAGATGTGGAATGTCTTTGAATTTACAAGATTAAATCAAATCAAAATAAAAACTCTAACAAAAAGAAAAATAGAAAATAAAGGTAATCACAAAATTAGTAGATTTAATACTAGTCTATGTCACTTTGAATCGAATATGAACAAAACTGAAAAGATGTGTTAGTGAAAAAGGAAATGAAGTAGAAAGTAATATTTAGATAGGTGCTCTTTGTTGGAGAGGAGATGAAACAGTTGTGAAATATTGAATACACATGTCTGTGTGAGAGAGTGTGTATACACATACACACATGCACGCACAAACAAACACATACACACATATATATCTATACATATATATGTGTGTGCGTACGTATATATATATATATATATATATATATATATATATACACACACATATATTTATATACAGGTATATATACATATATATATATTCATACATATATCATATTGTGCGTGTGTATGTGTGCGCGCACGTGTGTGTGTGTGTGTGTGTGTGTGTGTGTGTGTGTGTGTGTGTGTGTTGTGTGTGTGTGTGTAGTGGAGTGGGTGTTCAATTTGATCAGAGAAAATGATGATAGACAGTTGATTGTTAGATAGCAGAATATCGAGTAGGAGTAAAATATTAAAAACGGAAATGAAAATAATTTAAACAAAATTTAGAAAATATGAATGGAGAGTATGTATGAAGATATAAGAATTTTCTTAAAGTCTGAGAGTAAAGGTTGTGTCCATGTCGTTCACTGTCCATCTAGGACAAGTGAAACTGATGCTGCAATGTTCCGTTTGAATAATTGCAAGTTGAAAGCTGCAGAAAAACCTCTGCTGCTAGAGATTTCCAGGCGGCTTATTTTTTGTGTAGCTGAGAACACCCGCTGTTTTGATTTTTGCAGGGCCAGTGGATTGTTCACAATCTAAGTCATGAAACAAAAAGACAACTTAATAAGGAGTGACTGAGTTGAACTGGAACGAGACCGACTGCCTCTGATACGCAGAGGTAATTGTAGTGATTGAACAGTTTCTGAGTGACTTCATGGCAAACACTTGAATCAAATTTCATTGGTTTACCGGTCTAACATCACTTGTGTATATCAACAGTACAGTCCCACGTTTGGGAAGAAAACACCAATTGCAATTGATCACACTTGAGCTTTGTAAATGTTTATTTTGAGGTTGCGATAAAATTTTCAACGATTGTTGCTTTTGGTTTTGGTATGATCTCATTGTAAGAAAATTTTGAGATTTTTCTTCATTAAGTCAGTGCAAATTATGTGCAAGCTGTTTATATAGTAAGTAAATCACGCTTGGGTACCAAACGTCAAGAAGATGAGAAATCAGCTTCGTATGTGATCTTCAAGATGAGAGAAAGTAGGTTATTAAGGTATATGAAAAACTTAGAGGGAACAAAACCAAACCGTAAGACACCGAAGATAAACTGTCGGGCAGAGAGAAGGCCATATAATCTGCACATGTAGTGATACTGATAAAATGCCATGAAAAGAGGGACCATAGGGTGATAGTTTTTATAGGAGATGAGTATAATACACAATCGAATGCTCTACTGATGTCGGGGTCAACAACACACTTTTCACCAGACTTTTTCTAGAATGAGTGATGATGTGTACGCGGCATACAGGATAAAATCCTTAGTAGATCTGGCTTTACAAAAGCCGCACAGGAAGTTAGTCATGAAGGATGAAGTTCAACATGTTCCGTTAATATATTATTAATGGTTATGTCTAATATATTGGAGCGTGATACAACGATAGTAGAGAGCATTGGAGCGGTTACCGTTTTGAGGAATGAACAAACTGCACCATGACTCAATAGATCGATAGACCGGAGTATAGCTCTATAAAGAGAGAGGAAGAGTAAAGGTTTTTGATGAGGATAGGGACAGAGACTGGTGCGAATTGTTTGATGGTAATAGAAGAAATATTATCAGGAAATGTTTTTGACGCACTAAATGTACATTCCCATTCGACGTATATGCATGCATAGTGGTGAGCCTGGAGATATGATATTTTTTGAGGAGGTTATTTGTGTAATTTGTGGAACAGGATGCAAACTAAGAGGAAGCAAATGTGAGACTTTATTTGCATGAGTGTTCTTCTAGAATCATATTAACAAGTGGAGGCAAAGAGGACTCTGTTACGTTGGTAGAAATCCTTTGGCAAGCAACCAAAATGAACAACTGTGGTGTATAAAATTGACGATGTTTCAGTCTATACAATTACTAGAAATATCGTTCAAGGTGCAGATGATAGTTTTGTAGTTGTAGCAATTGAGACGCTAGTTAGGTGCCGTCCGGCTGATAGAGATGATTTCTTCAAGGGCTATAGGCCCCTTCTGTAGTGTAGATATTCGGAAGTTTTTATTTTTTGTGTTAGCAATGAGAGGAGGTGTTTGCGGGAATGCTTTCAGTTGCTTTCTTTACAGCTTCTGGTGGGTGAGCGTTGAAGCACATGTCTTGTAAGGGATAGTTATATAAACTGATGAAGTTCCGTCTATTCACCTCTCTTGAATTGTCGTAAGGTCCTTTTTGTAATATATGGATATGCAGTGAGTAGTGATGATGATGGTGAAGTAAAGGTTGAATTTGCAGGTGAGCATAAAATCGATGCTGTTGAATAGTCTATGTGTCACACAGAAATGCATGCAGAGAATGAAAAACCTATTACTGTAGATAGCTGAGAATTGCACCAGTGCCATCGGAGTTAGAAACGTATGGAAGCCAAAACGAGTTATAAGACATGAAATAGCCGCCAACGATTACTTTGGTGAGGTATAAAGTGAGCTGTTTTCAATGCAGGAAATATTGTGATTGGAGAAATGTTGGTAGCTCGAGAATTTTGGAGAAGTAGAAGTTATATTTCGAGGAATGGCCTGAAGGAAACTTACCAACTGCAAGATTTAATGTCTGGAGAGGCAGTTTAAGCATTCATATTCAATTGAAGTTACGTGTTGTTTCAACGGTATGTTATTTGCAGTGATAGTTCTAGATGTTTATTTTTCATTAGGGTTTCTATTTTCTGTAATATGATATCTCCACGTGACCGACGAGACTGCCAGATGTTATTACACATCGCTAGTCACAGTGCGCTTTGCATCATTTTCGCCATCGAATGACACCATCCTGTTTGGCTAGGTGAATAGGCCAATACGTGTACACATATATGCTTGTATGTTTGTGTGTGTATATATATATATGTATATATATATATATATATATATACATATATATATATATATATATATATATATATATATATATATATATATATATATACATATATATATATATATATATATATATATATATATATATATATATACATATATATATATATATATATATATATATATATATATATATATATATAATATTTGTATGTATGTATATATATACATAAACATATATATATATATGTATATACATAAAGAGAGATGGGGAGAACGGGAGTGAGAGAGAGACAGGCTGACTCTCAGACGATCAAACAGTCATGCAGACAGACAAACGGACAGAGTCATTTTAGTATATGCTTATGTCTTTTTATTATAGGGCATCTATACAAATGCATTTTGAAGCCTTCAGAAATACGAATAATGTACATTGGAATATGGTTACTTGATGAATACAATTAGATGCTAAAAAAAGAATACTAGAAAAGAATGAAGATTTAAATAATTCTCTCAAACACTCAACTTTCAAAATCAAAAAGAACTGTTCTATGCCAGGAGGTTTCTCTCGTCAAGCATAAGTTAGTTTAATTTGAGTAGCTGTAAAGAGAAGAAAAGCTGAAGGTTTTAGCGTCGATGTTTGCCCCGAAGCATTATAATCAAGCTAGTTTCGTGTTATTCATGCAGATAATTGAAAATATCTCTCGTTAATGAAAGGAAGTATATAGCATATTATGAAAGATAAAGAAATCGATATAATTTCTACTCCCATATAGTGAGAAAATAGATAGGAATGTTGTGTTTCATTCGATTATCTTCTAACTCACGCGCATATATTTAGTTAGAGCCAACGTCAAGCAATTTAACTAACATAATCACGCAATCATTATAAATATATTTATTTATATATATATATATATATATATATATATAATGATTGCGTATATATATATATATATATATATATATATATATATAATGGTATATATGAAGGAGCCATACATATATATGAAGGAGCAAATGATAGTTTGTTAAACTACGTGCTAAAATATGCGTATATGCATTACAGATGATTGCGTTGTTATCTAGAAGCTATGACATGATATTAAGGACGTATAAATGTTTGATGAATACTTTAATAACAGATGATGTTTTTGGTTAGTCAGTATAGAAGAAAGAACGACGTTTGCAACCTTTTCCCCCTCGTAAAATCTGAGGCAGTTAAAGAAGTCATCTTCAAAATTTGTTGGGGTTATGTCCTGAAGGGATAGAGTAGACAAAAATTTTGTAATTAATATACGATGGGAATGCGGTGATTCAATATTTGCAAATCAGTTGAATGGCCGCCGTAGTATAATTTGAGATTACGTAAGAATGTTGCAGCAGTACTATCGAAGATTATTAGTAAGGATCTAATTTGAGTCGTATTTGTGATTTACAGGGGCTCAATAAACATTTCATAGCTCTGAAGGAGTGTCCTAAAATTTGTACTGCAGTTTTTCCAATGCTATACATGAGACACCTCACATACGATTTCCTGGCTGCATGTAGAATGTCACTTTCATAGGAGTGTGTCTTTAAAAGTGAGTTCAAGATGTGTCAGGCAGATGTGGCTCATGTAATTAACAGCGTTTTAGTCGCTGAGAATACTGTCCTTGTAAAGTGGAATGAGATGATCTGGCAAGTAACTTTTAATCGATTGCAGATAAAACAAACAGTTAGAAATAATAGACCAAACAAAGTGACTGCAAGATCCACAGACTAGATGGAGTCATCAGAACAAGTGATTTAGTCATTTCAAGTCTGGTGCCTATAGTCATCTCTTTTGTCAAACCTAGTACTTTACGAGAACGTAAACAAGTCAGTACCGGCGGCTAAACAGTGTGAAGACGAAAACACGACTATGCACACATATACATACATTCATATATTTCTTTCAAAAGGATGGAAAGCATTCAATTTTCACTAGTACTTCAGTAAAATACCACAATGTAGTGGAGAAAAATCCGAGCTTAAAATGGTATAATTTTAATATATAAATGTTAAAGGAAATAGAGAAATACAACTGACATTAAAAATATATTAACATTATAATACATAATTATACTATAAAAAGATATAACATAATATAACAAATGATAAAAACAAATATATAACCTACAATTTGTTTCGACTCATATCCACTTTTGAATTCATGAAGATTCACATTCATGCACATGAGTCTCCTCGGGGTAAATATGCATATTTTTTTTTATAAATTCACTAGTGGATTTGAGTCGAAACAAATTGTAGGATATATATTTGTTTTAATTTTTTGCTATACTATGTTATATCTTTCTCATACCATAATTATATTATATTATAATGTTAATTTTTTAATATATTAATTGTATTTCTCTATTTCCTTATATATATATATATATATATATATATATATATATATATATATATATATATATATATATACATATATATAATATATATAATAGATATATATATATATATATATATATATATATATATATATATATATATATATATATATATTTATATATATATATATGTATATATATATATATACATGAATATATATACATGAATATATATATATACATATATATGTGTTTGTGAGTCTGTCTGTCTGTCTGTGTGTGTATATATATATATATATATATATATATATATATATATATATATATATGTATGTATGTAAGCACATATACATTTAGCAGCATATTCACATACAATCGAATACTCTTCTATATAATGGAGATGTAATGGCCCAGTGGTTCAGGCAGCGGACTCGCGGTCGTAGGATGGTGGTTTCGATTCCCAGACCGGGCGTTGTGAGTGTTTATTGAGCGAAAACACCTAAAAGCTCCACGAGGCTCCGGCAGGGGATGGTGGCGAACCTTGCTGTACTCTTTCACCACAACTTTCTCTCACTATTACTTCCTGTTTCTGCTGTGTCTGTAATTCAAAAGGTGAGCCTTGTCACACTGTGTCACGCTGAATATCCCCAAGAACTACGTTAAGAGTACACGTGTCTGTGGAGTACTCAGCCACTTGCATGTTAATTTCACGACCAGGCCGTTCCGTTGATCGGATCAACTGGAACCCTCGACGTCGTAAGCGACTGAGTGCCAACAACAACTCTTCTATATAATTGCCTGCACTCTGAAATGTACCTTTAAGTCACCAATTTTTAAGGCGGATTTCTTATGTATGGTGGAGACCGTCTCATATGTAGAATCTGTTGCTCTCAAATTGGGAAATACAATTTTCAAACAAATCGATAAGAAAACAGCATTAATACATCATAATCCGCTAAATGGCTACCATTACCACTATTTGGCATCAACAACACCACGAAAAGGTAGATGAGGAATTCATCTGCTGCGTGTTTTCTAGTTACATTAGGCTGAGAATTCACTGAGAGAAGGTGTGTCAGAAGGAAGTGATTCAACAGCGAGGGTTGAAAAACCAGAAGACGTGTGGCCAGAACCTCCTGGAAAGAAACCATAGCGAGGGTCATTCCACAGCTGAATCGGAACAGCCAAGAAAAGAGATGGGCGTGAAGAAACCAAAGATTAAATGGCCGAAGGCAAATGATGCAGCGAGCTATAGAAAATTCGACGATAAGGTAGCAAGAATGACCACCAAATTGAAAGGGGACGACGAACAAAAGCTCGAGAACTTGGCTAGTATAATCTATCAGGAAGGAGAGAAAAGATTTGAACTTGAAACAATAGGGAATGGAGAATCATGGGCAAATGGCGGACCATCGCGGAGAGAAAGACGTATCGCAAAGGTATGAGAAGAGAAGAAAAAACTCAGAAACAGATGGAGGGATGCAAAGGAAGAGGAAAGATAAGGGTTAAAGCAGCTATATGAAGAGATAAAAAAAAGAGGCATCGAGAACAACTAAGTAAAGAAAGAAGGAAGAACAGAAGAAAGGAGAGAGAAAAGAACTATAGTAGTTTTGTAAACAACCCATTACCATACATATGCTGTTTCTCAGGAACGGGATTCAGAGTATAAATAATTAATGGTATGATATTCATGTTCTGAGTCGCTGACAAGTTAAAATTTCGTCTAAAACATTACAAATTAAGATATTTTCAAGACATAAGTAGCTACTATATTCATGATACAGAAAATTATATCAATGGTAAAATTATCATATTTGTAAGGAACAATCCATTATATTTGGTTTCATATGTAAATTTTCGCAATTACGCCATGTTAATGACCACTGAAATAATATCATCTAAAATATTGTTATATTACATGATGGTCATTTTTTTCCTACCACATAAACACACGCACTGTATATTAGTTCTCCACTCGTTTATTATTGTTCTTATTTTATCATATGTCCATAGTCTGCAAATCTTTCTTCACACATCTGTGAGCTTTTCAATGACTTTACTTTCAACGTGTATCTTCCTATTCTATTTAGTCCATTCTGTCTTTCTATGATGTGTATCCTTACATGCGCATGCGTTTGCGTCTGTATCTGGGGTGGGACGTGTCTGTATGTGTGTGCGTAAAAGTCTATTATAACAATTGTGGAAGGTACCTTTATTTATGTGTACACTAGAACAAAGAACTGCAGAGAAAAAATGAAAATAGTTGGTCAGATTTCTCTCTTATATGAATTTTTTTCTTTTAGGAATCCAATACTCTTCCATATAATTGCCTGCATTCTGAAATATACTTTGAGCCACCAATTTAATAACGCGGATTTCTTATGTATGGTGGAGGCCGTCTCATATGTAGAATCTGTTACTCACAAATTGTGGAATACAACTTTCAAGCAAATCGATAAGAAAACAGCAATCATACATCATAATCCACTGAATGGCTACTATTGGCACTATTTTATATCAACAACACCAAGTTCTTTTTATTACTACGAACAAAATAATATTCCACAAAATAATATTCTGTTTTCGTACGGTAGAGCAATTATATCTATATGCTCTCAAATCTTACACTTATGCTTTACTATGCGGTTGCATGGTAACTGCAACTGTATATTCCTATTTTCTTTCTGGCTCTTTATGTGTCTATAAGCGTGAGTGTGTGCGTATGTGTGTGCGTGTGTATGTATGTGTGTTTGTGTGTGTGTATGCGTGTCGTGTATGATTGTGTGCGTGTTTGCGTGCGTTTCTGAATATGACGCACATATGTATATTATGTGTGTGTGTGTGTGTGTGTGTGTGTGTGTGTGTGTGTGTGTGTGTGTGTGTGTGTGTGTGTGTGTGTGTGTGTTTGTGTGTGTGTGTACATTTCCATTACTTTCCGTGTTGCTACTTCGAGTTCCCGTTCGTTTCCTTGGTAATATTTCTTCGTAAGTGTATGGTTTTCAGTGGCCAATTATCTCATTTAGCCTCTAGATGTGTATGACTCTAAGGCGTGCCATTAACGATATATCTCTCTGCGCTCTCTAATACATTTTTTTCTATTTGAAACGGAGAATATTTTCTGAAATAATATAGAATCCTGAAACAAGTGTCTTTTAGCATTGTTCTCCCTAGCAAATCTACCCATCTACGATGGAGGCATAAAATGAGGGAGAGAAGTCATAACAGCAGTATGCATTGAGAAATGTGTAAATGGACTTAATAGGTTGCTGGGTGATGTCTTAGAGAAATGACATTATTGTTGGTGATACAGCTTTCTGTTGCAGCTATATGGCATGCATTTGTGACTAAGTGACAATAATGGATAATGTGGCCATTGCAAATTTACGAAATAGCCTCGAGTAGAGTAGAAAGGATGGAACAAAGATGCAGTGTGTTTATCAGAAAATGGCTTGATCTTCCAAAATCACTGAATAAAACTGCGCTATATGAAAAACCCGTACTGCAACTACCAATAACATCAATCCCCGAAGAATATAAGGCAGGAAAGGCAAGGATAGTAATTATGCTAAGGTATTCGAAAGATCAGAACATCTGAGAAAACACTCCAAAGGTACGAACAGGGAGGAAATGGAAAGCGGAAGAGGCAGTAAACAGGGCGATCGGAATGCTAAGGCACGCCGATATAGTCGGAGCGACGCAAGAAGCAAGAGCCGGTCTAAGGTCGCACAATTTCAAGCCATTTTGCATGAGCAGTGTAAAAGAGATGAAGGAGGCAGTAGTACGCGAAGTGAGAAAGGAGGAAGAAGAAAGGCGGAGTGTACATTTTGTGCCATGTAGTCAACAGGGACAGTGCCGGAGATGGAAGGAATATGTAGTCAGTCGCAGAATCTCATGGAATGAACTTTGGGCATGGGAACATCCTTCCTGATCAAGTCTACCTTCGACGTTTTACCTTCACCGGCGAATTCAGTCCGGTGGAACATACAAACTGATAAATGTAGATGCGGTGAGAAAGCAACGGAGAGACATGTTCTGTCAAACTGCAGGCTAGCACTGGACAGATATACATGGCGTCACAATCAAGTCCCCGGTGTCATAAGCGCAGCATTCAAGGAGAAGATCCATGGATATGGTAGGGGAGAATACCCAAAAGGGGAAAAGCGCGAAAAAATATACTTCCAGAAGGAGGGAAGAGGACATAAAGCCAGGCCTTCAAATAAAGTATACGAGACAGACGAAAGATGGAAGGGATACTGGGAGCTGGCCACGGATTTGGAAAGACTGTCAATATTTCCCCTCATAAAAACAACAAAAAGACTGGACTTAATCTTATGGAACACAGAAGGGAGAATTGGAATTTTGCTAGAGCTGACAGTACCATGGGAAGAGAACATCGCTAATGCAGAGCAACGGAAGAAGAAGTATGAGAAATTAATCGAAGAGTGCGGAGAACAGGGATGGACTGTCGAGTATTACCACTTGGCAGTTGGGGCTAGAGGCTTCATTGAAAGGAAAGGGACAACGTTATTTAGAATACGGTTTGCATTTACGAGCTCAGAGCTGGGGAAAGTAATAATGAGGATACAGCAGGCAGTCGAAAAAGCCAGCTTATATATATACTACTTAAGGGAGAAGACCCAAAATGGCTTGAAAGCCATAACATGCCGGCTGGGAAATAGCGTCGCTATGTGAGACTGGCTGTCACTTAAGCAGCATCGCTGATTGACAGGTGGGCCAAGGTAGCGGTTTCGTTCATAGCGCCCCCTCCTCCTAGCTCGAAGACTTGTACCACCAAACAGCTGGTCGGCTCTGGCTGCTGGAACTGAAACTAACACGACACTGTTGGCACTTAAAAGTTAGGAGTAATGAACAAAGGTTCGTATACAAGTGGTAATGACAGGAATAATTTTCAAAACTTATCCGCACCAAACAATCATTAACTGGTAAGATATTCATGAAATCTTTTATACTCACACATGCATACACGTCGGTACACCTACGCACAAACAATAGCCATTACAAGAGCATGAATCTAAGAAAATCCCACAATGTAGTTCCTTATTATTCCACCTTTTTTGTCGTCAAATGAAACCACGTTAAGAATTATATCTATACGTACATAGTTCAACGGTGAACCTATATTTTCTCACCAATTTCTTCTTAGAATGGGAAATGCCAACCACTGTGCATGATAATAATTATTACCGCTGTCAGCAATCGCTTGCTCTCACCAGGTTCAGTCACATGAATCGTTAGTTCAGGCTTTCCTGTACTGTCCTTATACATTCGCTGTATTTTAAGTCTGTCCAATTCTTCATATTAATCATATATGCAATTCAGGACTTTCCTCTTCTCTTCCCAATTTATTAACAGTCGCTATAAGCAATTTTTCTAATGAAGTCTTTAAAATATTTCACGTTTCTTTCTTTTTGTTTTGTTTAGTATTTCAAGAAACTTTCTTAGTTTTGACGTTTTTAGTATTAAATTATTGGTTTAAGATCTTTACGTGCTATTCTCAAAAGTCACTTCCTTCAAATCTTCATCCGTAGGAAATCGGCGACCTCGTAAACCATCTTCGAACAGTCCAATGTTGATAGTCGGAAAGGGTGAGATCTGGGTTGTAGGCAGGGTGCTCCAGCTCCTCGAAACCAAATATATCTCCGTGTCTCAAATGCTTGTAATATATTTGATAATACTTTTTGCGATGTTTCAGCTCCATATAGTAAAGGGTAACATATATTATTTCAATGTATAAGTTAAACTGGCTCGGAGACTCTTTTCATTATATTCAATTCTGGAGTTTCCTCGTTCACTTCTGATCACTGCTGTTTTGTCTCAAAATATATTATTGTTGCTGTTTATAGGTCTATCATCTATGCTGAGTTCTGATAATCAGTCAATCATATTTGCGCGTTTTACTCTGTCAAATAATATATTAATATATGGTCCAAGAAGCATCTTGATTTATGTCAAGAGCGCTTTCATATATGGTTCTTTGATTAAATATTCCTCAGCAGATTTCCGTTCTTGAACCAAAATTATTTTGTAGTTACTGATCTCTTCATTTATTCTTCATATAGTAGTGTTTTCCACATAGTTCTTTCATCATCTTGCTCTAAAATCTGTGCAGTCTTGAGTATTTCATCTTCTTCGTAAAGTTTTCTTTTTCGTAGAGTTTCCGCTCTCATATATCATATTACGCCTGTGTTTAGATCTAGGCTGTGCTTGTTTAATATTCTTAGTGCTCCTGCTGGCATTTTATCCGCTTCTGTTGACTTTCAACAATCTACTGATTTTATTGCCTTTACTGATTCTTTTAAAATGTTCTTTCTATTAGCAGTTTCGAAATTGGACAAAGGAAGTCTGTTCTTATCCATCGATCTGGGTGCAATCTTCTCTTGAGCATAACATATTTTTATTTTTGTCTTGAATATTACTACTTTGTTTACTGTAATTACGGTTTGATCTCACTTATCTTATATGTATATTTGGATTCATGCTAGTTATTATGCTTTTCAGCCACGTGGTATTTGACTTTTCTTTTTCTACATTCAGAACAGGATGTTATATTTTCCTGAACTTTATTCCCTTTCCCTTTCTTTCATTTTTGATAAAATTTCATTAGCCATCAAGCTTCTTTCCTTCCTCCTTCAAGGCAGCATTTTCATTAGTTCATTAGAAATGTCTGCATACAAGTTCTAATTGTTTTAATTGTTTCACTTTTCTTCAGTTTGTTGTTTTTTATCAAATTGTTCTTGTACATTTTCATCGCAAAAATATTCATACTTTTTAACATAAATTCGTTTTGTATTCAGTTTGTTTTCGAAAGTTTAATTGTTCTCGTCTTTTAACCACTTTCACTTTCTTAACTTTTATTTGTAATTTAATTATCACTGACTTATGGTCTGAATTGATGCCTGCTCAAGGATATGTTTTTGCAAGTCTCACTTAATTTCTAAACCGTTGGTTTATCAGCTCGTAATATGTTATTTTCTTTTTTATCTCTTCAACGTTTATAATTTTCTTAGTGATTATTGGAAGAGAGCGATGCTTACTACTAGGTTCTATCTTTGGACAAACGCCCAGTCGGTCACCTTTTAGGGTCCATTATCTAACTCATATTCGCCAATTTTATTCCTGACACTTCCTGTGTAGAATTTTGCACTTCAATTTCCGTATATGATAGTTATATAATACTTATCTCTTTAGATTTAGTCTATTCTTCACTTTATTTTTACGTACAATTCTTCCGTATTTTCATTGTTGCATCCTTGTAAAGGAGAATTTACTTTTACAATGTTGATATCAAAAGGCCTTTATTTAGTTTATCATCAACTGCTGTCCATAATTATTCATTACCTAATTACTGGTTTCGCTATAAAGCTATCTTTATGATTTTCGCTTTTCTCTATACTATTTTCCACCAAATCATATATTTTGTGAAAACTTATGATTAAATTTCGGTTACAATTGCCAGGTATCCTACACACTGGCGAGTTCGTCTTTTCTTCTCTACAGTCTGTAAATGGATCAACTGCAAAAGTTCAAATTCTCTATCATTTTTATGTGGTCTTCAAATTCTATGCATTGTTAACTAAGGGAATATGAATAGAGGGTCCCCAATTCAATGCAAGGTAGGTGGGTACGATTCTTTTTATTCCTGCAGAATATGCCGGATGTACAACCTGAGTTCTGTCAATGCGCTTCGAACTTTTTCATCCGCTTCTTCTGCCATTACAACATTTGTGCAACTAAGAGTGACATACCTGGACGAATAGTCCTTCGAGACTACTGATAGCCTTTACTTAAGTTAGTTCACCAGCTGTAAAAGTACTAGTAGCTAGTACCGTGATACTAGTTCACTCGTGTTTCCTACTCATTTCTTGGATCCACGATTAAAAGTTGTATAGTTCTGAGAAATCGGTATTCTGTCGGTTACATCTATTTTGACTCAGATTTCGGGATGATAGGGTTATAAATTATTGTGTCTAGAGACATTACAGCATACACGATGGTCTATATATTAAAACAAAACGTCAGGTATCTAATGACGGGAAACTACAAGTAGCTACTCACAGTACATTCAGCCATGATTAAATTGCATACACCTACATACCGACATAAATACATATATACATTCAAATTAACTGAAATTCTTAAAGCGTCTTTAGATGTATCAAGCAGAAGGTAGAGAGACAATACATTGAATAAGAAGCAAAAATATAAAACAGAAATCCGATATGCTTAAACTGTAACATGTTATCTTGTGTGTTGAAAGGAACGATATAGAGCTTGTAACTTTAATAGTATTCTGTATAATGCTGGTTGTGGCAATAAGAGATTAGGGGAGGTTGTATGAGGTTACATAAATTTTCTAAAGATTGTTTCTAGTATCAAACTTTTGTAAGGAAAATACATGCCAAACAGTGGTAGCTGTCCTAAAATATTCTGACCCTTCCAAAACCAAATATGATAAAATCCAATCTATTTTGTTACTGAAGTTTCCTTTATGATTAATTTGAGTAAAATCATAAAATCGGTTTGACTATTTCTGCTATCCAACATGAGATGGATAGGACAAAGTTTTAAAACAAAACCTTACTTCTAAATTCAGTACTAAAACTGTTCAATCATTTCAAGTTTTAATATCTTAAAATTTTTAAGTAACTTCTCAAAGAGATACTCAGCTTCTCAAACAGATATTCTTTCTTATATATTCTCGAGGTATCCTTTATCATTTAAATGAAATGTTAGCTATTTCTTATCCTGACGATACACCGACAAAACTTACTTTATGGATACTCATTCAATTAACTCTTGCTTTGCTAATACAACCACTACAAATTAAATTTCCTTGCAAGCCAGATATTGCTTTTGATGATTTATAGCTGAAGGTAACTTTAGAGAATTCAATTTCACATGCATTATTCCAGAATATGTCTGAATTACTTAAATTTATTAGGATTTATCAATTTGTATGTCGTCTAATTTAACTAGAGAATATTAATTGAATATATTCTACATTTAGTTTATAATTTGTTCACAATTGACGGCATGAGATCCTATTGCTATTCCATTTCGTTAGATGAATAATTCTTCAAATATTATTAATTCATGAGGGTTCATTTTATTTCTCTCATATATGAATATTCCGTTAGTACATAGAAACGGTACCAATAGAAAGATATTCTCACGTATGAATTCCTGTATATTAGCAAGAGAAAACACCGACAGTATGTTATATCTGGATTGATGGTTAATTCCAGATATAAAAGTCTATTGTTACATATCGTAGCTCAAAGATAAATGTGCATTTAAGTATATATAAAATTTCCTTTAATATTACGATAAAAGTTCCTA
The DNA here is from genome assembly GCF_046866305.1 of Octopus bimaculoides. Classification (NCBI taxonomy): domain Eukaryota; kingdom Metazoa; phylum Mollusca; class Cephalopoda; order Octopoda; family Octopodidae; genus Octopus; species Octopus bimaculoides. Next base: position 180,573,452 of record NC_142929.1, on the reverse strand, counting down.
CAATCATCTTTCATCTTTATTTTCTAAACTTTTGTTTCCGTCATTAGACTACGGGCGTGCATGGGCACTTCATTGAGGAAATTTAGTCGAACGAATCGATCCTGTACCTATTTTATTTTTAAACTTGGTAATTGTTACCAGGTTTAAAAATAAAATTCTTAACCACACCGGTTGCCCAGCAGTGGTGGGGAACAAACACAAACACACACACACACAGATATCTCTCTATCTCTCTCTCTCTTTCTCTCTCCCCATATATATATATATATATATATATATATATATATATATATATATATATATATATATATATATATATATATAAATATACATACATACACACACATACATACGCATACTATTGCGAGTCCACTCACAAGGCTCTGGTCGGCCAAGGCTATAGCAGCGGGCACTTGTTTAAGGTGCCAGACAGTGGGACTGAACTCGGAATCATGCAGTTGAGAAGAAAACTTCTTACCCCGTATCCACGCCTGCGCCTCATGCACCGACGCATTAAAACATGTAAGGAAATAATAATTTCAATTTTTTTGTCACAAGGGCAGCTTGAGGGAGGGTATTAAGTTGATTACATCGACACCAGTGCGTAACTGGTACTTATTTAATCGACCCTGAAAGAATGAAAGGCAAAGTCGACCTCGGTGGAATTTGAACTCAGAACGTAGCGACAAACGAAATACCGCTAAGCTTTTCGCCCGGCGTTCTAACGATTCTGCCAGCTCACCGCCTTCATATAAGGAAATAATGGTTTCTGTTTTAAGTACAATACCAGTAATTAAGAGGAGAGGTAGTTGATTAACACTATCAATCTGTAGAAGTGCCAGACAAATGCAAGTATCTAATTAGTACTTTATTTTGTCGAACCCAGAAGAAAGTAAATTTGATCCTGGCAGGACACAGAATGTAAAGCCTGAACAAACACAGCATGGCATTTTTTCCAATGCTCCAAAGATTGTCAGATTGGTGTTTCTTACATAAATATTGGACGAAAACAATGTTCACCCGAATTCTAAAATCAAGACATAATTTACATATCTGAACATTTCAATGGAATACATTAATGAAGTGTTTTTTATGATTTGAATTATTTTGGTTACTAATTAAAAATTAAATTTGAAATACTATTAATATCGAAATTATTTTAAATGAGCATTCGGAATATGTGAACAACTACACCTCATTCTCTTGATTTTCCAACGAGCGTAATTCATATATTTTACGGCTTAAACAGGGATCAATTAATGAAATGTGTTTTCAAACTCCTTGAAACAGGAATCAACCATATAACTTGCTTGAGGCATATAAAATGCCAATCGGACACCTTTCATGGAGCATATTCTCAGATTTTTACCTTAAGTACTTTTCCCACATTATTTTCAACCTAAAAAATGTTTCCACTTCTGGACAATAGTAGAAATGTATTAGAAAAGCCGTATGGAAAGATTCATTTAGAAAAGCCGTATGGAAAGATTCATTTAGAAAAGCCGTATGGAAAGATTCATGTCAGATTTGGCATTTAAGAATAAAGCTGTTGAAATGTAGAATATATTTAGCTCATAGCAAACCTAAAGTAATATTCTCAGACTGGGAAACCTGAAAGAACTAATAATAGCTTTGATCTATGAAATCGCCTTTAGCTTAAATCAAATCAATTACAAAACCATGCTCTCAGCTGCCTGTCATAAATCCTTTCTGCACAAAAATGTTCTTCAAAGTCCTTAATTATAAAGATAGGTTTTACTGTCTGCAGATACAGGAAGTCCATTACTTACATGAAAGCTCCCCTCAAGCTAATTATGAAGCGTCAATATGGATCTTAAAATAAAAAAGAAGGCAAACAGAGGAAATCCTAAATTGAAATAGATTTACATTCTACGTTATTTACCTTTTGCCTAGTTCATATTTACATTCTTCAATATTATGTATGTGTGCGCTCCGATTACTATACAGCAGACCATCTAAGAATAGTACACCCGAAATACGAAACTTGTGTGCTATTACAAAATAATCAAGAAAAAACAATAAAGTCTCAGTGTTAATATAAAACGAAGAGTGAGATTGTTGTATATCAGAGTCAATAAGTCCGTATATAGCTGCACCTATTTACGTGGTAGATATAGATATTCCTTTCGTTATTCATCAAGGTTCGTTAAAATAAGCTCATGTAATGTATTATTAGAATTGTAGTTGACTACGAACCCTGCTTTCAGGATAGATCACTTGCTTCGATGTTCGAAATTATGTTAAATGCAATGGGTAGTGGTCACTACATCAGTAGAATGATGGACTAAATTTCCTGCTGCATATATTTACCTTACTTTACTAAACAACGAGGAGTCTCTATGTGGTTTGTTTATTCAACCTGCTACACATAAGATCAAATAACTTTTAAATCATGCCTAACAATCTTTAAAATGTAAAACAAATTGCATTAGATACGCTATACTCGAATAACAGACAGTACGATGGATCAAGGCTTAGCTGTTACCAAATAGGAGCAACTTATGTTTTAATTCAAGTTGTATAGCAACTAGCTTTGACTACCATCTATCCAATACTGATAAGCTATGAACATGTACTGATGTTGATGCTGTCTACTGTGCCGTTTTCTATACTTCTCCAGGCCAGTCTTATTATTCTATTTTAAGCGTAAATTTAGAGAAGCGTACACTCTTATAAATAGGCGTTCACTTTGCTTAGTGATACTATACGTTAATTTTATCAGAACTATACTTGATATACAGTAAAAACAAAGACGGGCATAAATGATGGATTTCATAAATTCATCATGCAGCTTTATTGATTTTAGTTAGATAAGCAGACATATAGTTAAATAAATATATCGATAAATATGGAGAAATACACAAACACTCACATATGCATATATATGCGCATAGATAGATAGACATACAGACAGACAGACTGATAGATAGATAGATAGATAGATAGATAGATAGATAGATAGATAGATAGATAGATAGATAGATAGATAGATAGATACTGACATGACATATTAATTTCAGTAACTTAGTACCTAGCAAGCCAGCTATGTAAAAAGATGAGATGAGATGGATGGATGGATGGATGGATGGATGGATCGACGAATCGATCGAGGAAGAGATGGATGGTTGGATGAATGTGTGTATTCAAAGTGTTGCATGGCGATGTATACATAGGAATTTGAAATTATGTATTATTTATGCTGTTTCATATTAACACCTTCATCAAACAACATTAAAAAGATGGAATAAAAGATTGAATTCTAGATTAAGGAAATTTTGAAATATTTAGACATAGAATATATGTCGTTTAGTTGATAAAAATCTTTACTATAAAACCATAAAAAACTGACAGCATGACAGAATAAATATTTTTGATATAAATACGAAAACTGTCGAACTTACATTAATAGGATTAGAGCTGTTTAGAGTTATTTTAGGTTGTTTACCTGGAAGGTGTTTGAATCTAATGTTATACAACTTTGGATAACGTCCAAACGTTTTTAGAAAACAACAAAATTCTCTGATTTTATCAATAGCGAAGTACTGAAATACAATTTGTTGCAAATATTGCATTCTGTATTACTTATTTAGGCTTAAACACAATAATATGTAAAAATATTTTTCGGAATATCATTTTGTTTTAAATTTAGTTTTGTAATTTAAATCTATTATATGAATTTTAATTCTGTTATATGTATTTTAATTCTCTTATCATAACCACTGTAATTCTTCTCTAATATTAAATATCTTTTATAGATTTGTGGACGGCAAGTCGGTAGAAGGTAGGACCAGAAGACAGTTGTTCTCAATATCCCGTAGTATCTAATGCATTCTATATTAAACCTCAAAACGAATTATTTTCTCTGCATGTATTACTGTTGTCTTAGAGTTGTTTTCCGTTGTCTTAAATTGCTGATAATATAAACATGTTTATCAATGAAAAGTTATTCAATTTCCTTATTTGTATCAGACAATAAAACCTGCATTTCAAAGCAACTATATATATATGCGAAAGCTTCATTGACTGAAGTAAAACATCTTTTTATCAAAAGTAATTTTACTTTGGAAAATTCAAATCAAGAAAACGAATCTCTTGAATAACAGTTAACAGATAATAGTTTTTATGGACAAAGAGTGATATAGAAAAGCTTTCATAGAGAGATGTATGTTAACCTATCGTCACGATAAAAACAGTCCAGTATTTCAATTATATCGTGTTACCGAGTATGTTTATAGAGTTATTCAACACTGTTACACAGTGTTAACTAAAATCTATTGATACATTATGTAATAGAGAGCCTTTAAAAGTCATTGTTAACACACTAGTAACTTATCAATAGGTGTGGAATACATCAACCTGACTTTTCATTACTCATGAAAACCCATTTCACATCTCTTAGTAAAGATTGCTTAAATATTTTATGGCGTAAAAGAAACTTAAAACACGGTAATAAAATGCATATTTATTAATAAATATACTTCGATTAGGTACTGAAACATTTATCATACGCGCTATTTCTATTTACAAAATGGTTTGTAATTTAGCCACAATATAATATTAGATTAATTAGCATGCCCGTATCGTCAATAATAACAAACAATACGACACAATTACAAAACCAAACTGCCGCACACATATATTTCCCTAGTTATTTTATATACATATCTGCTGCTAATTATTACAAGATAATTTCATACGTATTTCTTTTAAAGTGCTATTAATAGGAAATTAAATTTGTTTCTCTGCTTGTGCAGAGGCCTAGTAAAATGCCTAACTTTAGCGGAGTGAGGTAATAACAAGAGAGAGTAACCCTGTACACGGAAGAGATGGCGCAAATCTGAGTTTTTTTTATTGTATACTCGTGGAAATAGTTAAAATTCTAAAAACGAGATGGCTGTTGTAGCTAGAACAAGATGGACTCAATAAATATCGAGTAAAATTTTGAGGCGTATCAATATTAACAGAGATATACTGAACATAATACAAATGATAGAGATGGCAGAGGTAATTTCAAAAGATGGGTGATAAGTTTTAGTGAAGAAGTTTTGGCAGGGAATTGATCCCTAGAGAGTAATATGAATGTAGTCATGGATATAACGACTGTACACATTCGAGATAGGTCTGCTGACCTGTGCTGGCCCGCAAAATGCTGGTGCAACTTGGCTCGAAGTTAGTCCTTGTAGCCTTACTGGTGGCATGATGACAGACCTCACTACAGAAACAATTGATGGTAAGGAGAGTCTGGTTCAAATGAGGAGCGTCGTACTGCTTGATTGAAAAGAGAGAAGGGTGCCAAATACATAAGGATAAGTAACTGCAACTTCCTCTTCAAATTTGTTTGCTGCCAGTGTAGTGGCAGCAAACTACTACATTTCTTGAGACTTGTTTTACTCTACTGTAACGGCTACATAACTTTCAAAATTGTTAATTATTAAATAACATGATGCAAACTGAACCGGCGATTTACTTCATACTAGCCTATGGAATTTGTAATTATTCCTGAAATCTACTAACCTAAAAAGTAGTCTATTCGTATATTCAATCATAAAAGAAAAGATCACTCTTAGCTATTCAGCTATCATTGATCTTACGTCAACAGAATTTGCACCAATGACTGTCGCCTTATGATACTCGCCTTGACAGAAATATAGAAGCTCACGCTAGAAGGGAACAGCAACAACACACACATAAAGGTAGCAAACTGTTGTGTTCTCACTTCATTGTACGATGTAATGAAATCAACCCTTAAAACATTCCGACGGACGTGGCAGCTTTAAAGTCACAATCCATTGTTAGCTCAGTAGCAATGAGAAATTGAACCTACTTTGACAGGTCACTATCCACAAGCTCATCATTTGAATACAGCAGTTTCACATCTGCATGCAGTTGCAGCCTTAACAACGATTAATAGTTACCTATCATTCATTAGATTATTTGCAGAACCTAAACCCACCGAATCTCTCTGTTTTCGTACGGATCCCTCTTTTCAGTTAATCTAAAACATTAAGCTGAATGGAAAAAAAAAGCAATACACCTCATTTTTCACTCGTATGAATTACCTAATTTATTTGATAAACGCAATTATATAAACAATGCTGCAATTTAAAACATATCATTTCACTGTTTGTTTTCGAACGTCTATATTCGCAATAACTGTAATTACGTATTATCTTGAATTATCATAGCCACACAGGCAACACCACGTCTAAACCTTTTGTAGTTGGTGAAAGGAAAAGAAAAACACATACATTTGTATGTTTTTTTTTAATCTCTGCGCAATCTCCATTATTTGTGAGAGTTAAGGTTATACAGAAACATTTACAACGATAGTGAATAAAAATTGCAAGGGACAATTTTTATTCACAAGGGAACGAAAACAGTTGAGAATATTTACCGTGTGGTTTGCTACAAGTCATAGAGGTTTATCAAAAGCAATTAGAGAACAGTTCAACAGTGGAAACGATCTTTCGTAATTATTAATCGCCCAATATTCTCATTTTCTTCCCAACCTGATCTTCTAGAGTGAAACTTTGTAATATCAATATTGTTCATCTACTTCAAATATAAAGTTTCATTCAGTGGTTCCTGCGTTGCTTCCATTTTAATGTTTTGATGCTGCTGTCAAGGGAAAGATGAAGAAAAGTTTCTAAGTCGAATTATTTTACTTTAAACACAGCACATGTGTGAGTATGCGCTTATATTATTTATATAAATAAATACGTGTGTGTGTGTGTGTGTGTGTGTGTGTGTGTGTGTGTGTGTGTGTGTTGGGTGCGTCAGTGTGTAAGTGCATGTATGTATTTACTTATGTATATAGTTATAAACTATGGAACAATTATCGATTGGAATTAATTTTTTTCAGATAATAATATTAAACCGCTAATTCCAAAGAGAATTCGTAAGCGTCTTTAAAATTCTAATCTTGAATGAAGAATGTGACAGGAGTTATTGCATAATTCTCATTGATATATTTCATAAATAAGTGTTCTTAAATAAAGATAAGTCTACATTTAATAATATTTATATTTTCAGCCTGTTGCATCCTTATGGTACATACACATGCATATTTACACACACACACATATATATATACATATATATGTGTTTATATGTATGTATATTGTATATATATGTTTGTATGTATATACGTATATGTATACGTATATGCAAATACACATGCATATATACATGTATTCTTCTACAGGCACATTCGAGGATTGGCTGAAAAGCTCATAGGCTGATAATGAAGGAGTGGAATCTTGCATGCGTTATTTTCAAATGCTTCTTATAACTTCATTGTTGCTCTCCAGGTAAACTGATAGCTGACAGTTCAAAGAAGACATCAAATGTAATTAGTAACCACAATGGACAAAATTTAGCAGCGGGGTGTTATCAAGTACGTATAGAAAAGAGTTTAGCACCCAAAGACATTCATGCTGACATGGCTGTCACATGAAGTGGATGACGCTGCAGCTCTATCAACAGTGCAAAAGAGGGCATCTGAATTTAGGAGGGGAAGGGAGAGTCTTAAAGATGATCTGAGGTCTGGACATCCAGCAACTCTGCTTATATACAAGAGAGACGAAATGGCGAAATGCCGCTAAGGATTTTGTCTGGCGTGATAATGATTCTACCAGCTTGCCGAACTAAAGAAAGATCTCCCAGCTGTCGGTTTTTTTTTGACATACACCGTTAATCGAATTGGCTATCGTCAGATACGTCCGCACAACTTCAGATTCACTTTACAACACCCTTCTAAACAGTTACCAAATATTTTGGTAACCTGCTCGTACATATTGTAGTTATCTTCGTTCGTATCCTGTTTTCATCATCACCTACTCTCCCCACCTGCTATTTATTCACACCATCCTTCTTATTTTCTGTACCTCTCTCTCTCTCTCTCTTTCTATCCCCTTCTCTATCTATTCCTCTCTCTCTCTCTCTCTCTCTCTCTCTCTCTTTCGTTTTCTGTCTCTCCTGCTGAACTTGCTCTGGATGCGTAAGTTCCTTTCTAGCGCATCCTATTTTGGCACCGAGTGGAAGAGTTGAATTGTAGTGAACAAACATATGTCTACTGGCTGCTCTCCCGAACAACTCGGTGTGGATTTCTCCTTCTCCTGTTATTTTCAGTTGGAAATCGAGCAGCGATATGGATCCAGTGTTGTCGGGATGTTCTATAGCGAACCGTATATTCATTTCCATGTTGTTGAACGTTGTGAATATTCTGTCGGCCTCTTCACGAGAGGATGTGAGTATGAGGATGTCATCTGCGTACCTGGTGAAGAAGGCGCATGAGCGGCAGATGTTGAGTGCTCGACTTTCATATAGTTCATATGCTGATGGTTCATATAGGTGATGGCCACTAGACACGAGAGACTGCTTGTTGCCTGCTTGTATGTGTGATCATGGAAAGAGAAGTAGGTGTTGTCCACGACGATGGACCATAATTGATGTATATCAGCTGCGGTGAGTCTAAAGCAGTGGATGTCGGACGCTAGTATGCAATCAGTCAATAGGTTGAGCGTCGAGTGTGCTGATACAGTTGTGTACATTGAGACAACATCAAGAGTAACCGCATATCTGCTTTGTCTGGGTTGGTCTGGGGGTAGTTGGCGCAGTCTTTTGGTTTCGGTGTCGGGTTCTTCCTCTACGTCTTGATAAAAAAGGGTCTTATTCTCAAAGCGCCTTTCTTTTCCTCGTGATGCAATAGACTAACTATATATTTTTGTTTCGTTTGGGGGTGCTGGGGGATATTTAGTAATCGTTGTGTTGTCGACACTTTTGTACAGGTGTAACTGGTTTTAATATTACTTTATTAAACAATTTGCGTCACGTGTAATTGTTTGAACTGTACTGAAAATTAGGTTAACTAATGTCTAACCATAATTGGTTATATAATCTCGCTTAAGACAAGTTAAACCAGATGATGTGTTTCGTTTTTCTTTTGTTACTGCTTTCGTACGAAGCTGATTATTTTCTATAAACCAATTTTTTCTAATGTATTTTTATGAATATGTGAAGAACACATAGCATATCCTCTTGTAGTTAAGTCAATTGCCGCCAGTTTTTACAGAAAGCTGAGTGTGACTACCTAAATATGATACAAGTTGTCAAGGTTTGAAGTGTACCCCATTTTATAAAAGTACTTGCTCAATCAAATAATTTAGATCCCTATAGATCAGTTAATCTACTGTAAAGCAAGTCCGAATTTTCTTGGTGTCATAAGCACAACAATGGACAGTTAACCGAAAACACGTAGAACAATTAGAAACCAGGTTGGGTCTACAAACGCACTTTGTAAGCAAGTTAGATGAAACATTAAATTTGACATAGATTTGAACATTTGGACAGAATGATGTTTAAATGATTTGTGTAAATATTTAGCTGTTATGCACTAAAAATATCTGCTATCGTAATAGTGGTGACGATTTTGTTGGCAAAGAAATAAGAAGAATTTGTAAGTGAGGGCTTTGAAGCAAAGGAACTGTATGGTGACGATGGAATTGATAATATTGGTAGTGCTTGTGCTATTTACATAGTAGTGTCAAAACAGCTTTAAGAAAATGTCTTTGAAACAGACAACAGAGAAATGCCCCTTGTTTTATGTGAAGTTTAAAGTTTTGATACCATTATTGATATTCATTAAAATCTTCAGATCATTATATCCGCTGAATGTGAAGATAATTTTCGAACCTCATGAATATTTATAGAACTTTACATTATTTTATTGATATCAAATAATCAAACCCCTATTATTAACTTTTTATCCTTCCCATGAATATTTTATAAACAAGATGTTTATTCTCAAGATGAATGAGTATGAAATGTTTTAGTCTCAAATTGGAGTTAATCTTAAAATACATTTTAAATTTTCCGACAATATTTACTTTTTATGCGAGCAACGATATTTGTTTCTTAAGTTTATAACATAGTGTTTTCTTGAAGGTATATTACACCTTGTTACTCATAAGTGAGAAAAAGAAAACTGCGATATGTAATATATATCAAATGATTCGTATTATCCGATGGAGGCTTGTGAAACTTAAATATTTGTATAAGTAAGGCTGAATTATATGTATTTGTAAATATTTAAATAGTTTATACAACTTTAAAAATCAAGAAATCGAGTGTGGTGTATGAAAGAAAATGAAAATTTAATTGGATGATGTAAAAACATAAACGAGAAACAAACTATTTGTTCTAACATCATTCCAGTTCTTCTACAATACGTTAGAAAGTGAATAACTGAAAGAGAATTTGATAAAAGGAAATATTAAAATATAAAGCAGGAAACGTGTAAGTAAAAAGGAACAAAAAAAAAGAAGCATAATAAAATAGAGGAATTATAGCATGAGGGAGGAAGAGAGAGCAAAAACGTGTCATATAGGATTGCATTTCCAGACATTTTCCAATAAGGAATTTCTACTAGAGATTCCTTAAATTTGGCCGCAGCCCTATGGCCAAAAACAAAACAATCAATCTTATACATAAATACCAGCTTATAACTACTTTCTTCACGTTACTCCCTCACGATGAATGTTTCATTTTAGCTATAATGGAACAAGAAATCCCATGCTTTCACCGATGTTGTGTAATAAACATAGCACAGACAACAGAGTAAATGTAAGTTTCTATATTTTTATAGCATAAAAACACGTGTGGATATACCTTAACAGAATAAAGGAAAACAATCTTGAGGAAGATTTCTGTGAAACGAAACCAACGTTTTTTTCCATAACTGCGGTTCTTTTATCTTTGAAATAGTAAATGCAAATCAGAATGGCCTCCGGTTTATTTCGAACTTTAATAGACAATGTATGATCGGAAAAAAGTGTTCAAGCTATTCCACCTCCAAAACGATCTTTACTAACTTTGATGAGCTCGTCTCTATCTCTTATCAATCAAAATTACTCTGCTGGAAGCACCTTGCTGGGAATTTTAACCATTTGTTCACTTTACTTCAACTCCTCAAAGCATGTATCCAATGAAGCAACTCACAAACTATTTTACTTTACGATCTAGCCTTGCCACCACGTGCTGCTGTTACACATGCCAGCATGTCAGACCCCCACCCAAAAGAATTGCTAAATATTAAATCACCTCCAACACACAGACATGCTGATTCCCCCTCTTTCTCTCTATTTGTCTATTGTTCTGTCTATGTATTTGCCTTTTCTATCACTACTACAATAACATTTGCTCCATTTAACTAGCTGAATAAACTCTCAATCAATAATTACCATTCTCATTTCCTTCCGCCGCCTATCAGCATCTTAACTCCCGGAACTTCAGCTAAC
>NC_142929.1:180367134-180377134 GCF_046866305.1 Octopus bimaculoides | reverse complement strand
TATATATATATATATATATATATATATATATATATATATATATATATATATATATATATATATATATATATACATATATGTGTGTGTGTGTGTGTGTGTGTGTGTGTGTGTGTGTGTGTGTGTGTGTGTGTGTATGTGTGTGTGTGTATATGTATGCGCATGTTTTCAGTGAAGATATAAATACAGTAAGTAGGCTTAAACTGACTTGAATTGCAATGTGTATTTCTTAGCCAAACAATACAGTTTGAAGAGCTATAGAAGTAAAGTAAGAGATATGTTTAAATTGTTCCTGATAATATAAGTCAGATCCCCTATATTCTAGTATGTTTGTCATTTGCGTCTCATTGAGTCACAATAACGACCCAAGGCATATTCATAACAAACCGCATATAGATAAATACTGAGCCCATTTCAACGATAGAGAAGTAAATATGGTTGATAAGAGACAATGCTTCATATATTCTTCTGATTTACGAAATCAAATTTTATTTTTGATTTTGTCATGAATGCTTCTATTCATGATAAAAATATATTTTCATATTATTTATGAATAATAGAGTTCCGAGATATTTCAACAGAAGCTGTAACGTTGGAGAAACTATATTAGCTTTCTAAATAAAAATTTTTCTGAATATTCAGTTCATAAAATCGAATATATTACCGTACTGCTGAATTAGATCTTAAATGGCAAAACCATTGGTTTTCAAACGAGTTTTGAAAAGCTTTGACTCTTATATGGGTATTTTCTTTATTCATTTATCAATAAATCGAAGAAGTGGCAGCAATCGTAACATTTGTAGAATGCGGATAGATGGGATCAATGCTGTTTTATTGACTTTGAAGTTCTATAAAATGAACGTTTATAGTAAAACATTGAACAGGAAAAGAATCCGATAAGGCCACAATCCTGGTGAAAAATAGCTTTAGTAAAGAGTTTAGAAGGCAATCTGGAACGCATAATACAGAATGGATAATGATAGGGTGAAAACAGGCACAGTCTACAGGCATGGGTTAATGTGTCACAAATAATACATTTCAGAGTAAATTTGTAACAACATTAATGTCACACATTTTAGGTGATGTTATCACTGAAATATAGAGGTTACGTGTTATAGAAATTCAATAAGTATTGTGCTTTAATCTTTACATAGCTCATCTGTAAATATGGTCAAAGATACACTTTTAATTAAAATTAGTTTTGTTGATTTATTTTCCTCTTGATAGATGTATATGTGAAATAATTTCTAGTACGGGGTTATTTGATGCAAGCGTCTTTGTGGTATTTACATGAAAACAATTTTCATTTTGCATTATGAAATTAATTTTCAGAAAGGTGAATAGTTCAAGTTCTAAATGTCTCCAGATAAGGCTTTCCTAGATAGCGTTCACTGTATATTTTCCGTTCATTTATGAATTTAAAATATTGATGTCAGTGTTTCCGAGCATTTTGATTTATTTCTTCATTCAGCTGCTACAAGTTTGCAACTTAAAAGAACCTCTAATAAACTATGTATGCATATATGTAATGGAATATAGATATACATTATACATATTTATGTGTGTATATGTACATATAAATATATTTACTTCTTAAATGTGTGCGTATACATATATATATATATATATATATATATATATATATATATATATATATATATATATATATATTCGTGTGGGAATACATATATACACACACACACACACACACACACACACACACACACATACATATATATATATATATATATATATATATATATATATATATATATATATATATATATATACATATATATACGTATACATACATACATATATCTATGTAAATATATACATAAAAAATAAGAGTAGAGATATGTTTATCATAACATTCAACACATTCTTAAATGGGTCTCATTAATGAACAATACATCCCTTATTCAAAGTTTTAACTTACATTCAGATTACATCAAGAAATTGTTTATTATCTCTGATGATTTCATCATGTATTCCGATTATAAGCTAAAACCTTAAATAATAGATTTATTTATTCGTGTAAGAAGTGTTGAATAAGCGTATAAACTTAATTTCTCTCTAATTTATTCTATAATAGCAGCAATACCCGTCGTTGATCGGGTAATTACTCTTACTGTTTCTCGAGATCCACATTCAAAGTATTATTATATATAGAATTTGTTCCTCTTGTATGTGTGTATTTTATAAGAGGAAAATATCTAATAATTGAAGTAGAAAAAAGATCGACTTCATACTTGAATGTAATGATAGTAATGGCAAATTAAGTTATGTTATAGTTGAGTGAGAGACTAACAAAATTCCGTGTAATACCAAAGATTACGGCAGCATTGACCAACTTAAACAAGGAGACCGTCCAGAAGAGTCACAGGAGATTCCGAAGCCGTCTGGAGGCCAAGGGCAATTTTATTGAATAAATTTACTCTTTAGTATTTCAAAATATTTTTATGCAATTTTGGTAAATATATCTGTTAAAATGAGATATCAGTGTTATTTTCATTTTTATGTAATTTAGACGACAATATATTCACCGCACCCGGTATATATTATTTGAAAAGGGATCATTATCTGATGAAATAAATTACCTTTCAATTAATTATATAGTACATAATTATTCACAATTGTTCTTCATAAAATGTTTGATAATTGATAATTTTTTGTGGAATTTATTTTATAACTTTATGGATTTCAGCTTGTGGACATTTTCTAAAAATAAAATATGTTAGTATATCTTGTCTGCTAGTATCAATAGGTATGTCTAATTTAATTAAAGCATAAATAATTGGAACAAGATGAAAAGAAATTCTTTAGACATGAAAGCTGTTTTTCTAAAGCGCATCTGTTTCATTTTCTCCAACGTTGATGAATATATAAATTAATTAGGCTCTCTTCACAATGAATTTGATGACTATAACATTCTAAAGAAAAAAAAATTCCAAAAAATAAACTGAAAATTAAATAACAAATTTTATTCTCAAAATGTAATAGTAAAGTATATCTTATATGGTGATGCATGATAAAGTGGAACGTTAAATCTTTACAAAATACAAATGTTATATTGAAAACAATGGAATTTTAAAGAAAAATCCCATGTTGAATATTGTCAATGAATATATTCAGGAGTGTAACATTTCTTTCCAATACTTCAAAAGCAATCTACATATCCAGCTTTTTAGATCAATTAAAAGATAACTGACAAAAATCATTTAAAAGTAAAAAGATACGCTTCACTAAAATACACAAAGAACGTTAATTTTCCACTTTCTACACTTGAAGTTAAAATCAATAGAAGGCGTCTTAGAGCGAGTAAAATTAACTACTTTAATTGAACTATTTATCCCAACATCAACAGAGATAAATTCACTCGTAAATCACATTTATAATGAATTTCTCAATTCAATAATTCTTTATCATTGACGGAAACATTACATTTCTTTCGAAGATTTTCTATTGAGAAATGATATTACTAAATCACAGCGCCGCACAATGAGTCTATGGATGTAGAATATATTTAAATGCAAATGAAATAACGAGGATCTATTTTGCTTTATATATAAAATAATAATAAAAATAATTTTTGAACGCAATTATTCATCCAATTATAGTTGTAACATTTCCTTCACAACTATATTGATCATGCCAACAGTCTCATACTAATTATGTTATACATATATATACGTATGTACACACACAGACACACACACACGTGAGTATATAATAAATTACATACACATACTATGTATGAGTGTAAATATGTGTGTGTGTGTGTGTGTGTGTGTGTGTGTGTGTGTGTGTGCACGCGTGTGTATAAAATGAGGAATAGTGAATGAGTGAGAGAGAGAAAGAGAGAGGAATTAATATATCGCAAATGTAATGGAAACACTGTTTTCTCTACAAGTGTTTAAAAGTTCGTTAAAAATGAAATGAATTCATACTTTGACAAATAATGAAACCTAATGGTGGCTAAAACAAAAACTAGCAAGAAAATAAAATCATATTATATCTACTCAAGTAAGTATATACTTATAATATTAACGGCTTGAAAAATCTGATGTGCCGAACATCAATAATTGCTGACATGTCGTCATCAGCAAAAAGCATCATGTGAAATATTAACAGAATATAGAAATAGGGAAAGTATAGGAATTAACTCAAGAGAGTTAACAATAAAAGGTAAAAATATCGAGAAATATCTTGCTTGAAAAACGTTTCTAAAGTGACGAAATAATTGAAATTAACTGTAAAAGCTAATTTAAATTTAAGTTGCCAAATTGTGAGTTTCAGTAATACTAACAAAATAAATCGTAAAGTCACTTTCTGACCGAAGAAATACAGCATCGATATATGTACATGCATACATACATACATACATACATACACACACACACACACACACACACACACACACACACACACACACACACACATACATATATATATATGTATATACGTGTATATACTGTATATCCATATATACACATAAATATGCAGATGCATGTACGTGTGTGTGTGTGTGTGTGTGTGTGTGTGTGTGTGTGTGTGTGTGTGTGTGTGTTTGTGTGTGTATGTTTATGTGTGGACTCCAGTCGAAAGAAGTATTACTGAACAGTACAGATGAGAGGAAAAAATGCCGACACAAAAATAGCTTCACGTATAATAAAATGAAAAATATATGAAAAGATAACTCCCCCCCCAGTATGTAATTTCTCAAACAATTAATGAGGAAGATAGTTAAATGTAGTTTTTAATAGAATTATATAATAGTATTAGATATGGATATACCTAAAACCAAGAAAAAAAATACGTAAAGAATATTACCTTAAAAAGGATTAGACAGGCCACATATTAAATAAAATAAATCTCTAAATCTTTAACACTGAAAAAAAAATCCAATTATACATATAGATAAGAGTATCTTATTATTACCTCCCTTTGTATTCAACCTCTCAAATGATATTAGTCTTAAAGAATTTTTTCTAGAGTAGTGTATTCTTTTCCCCATAATGCTTAACGCAGGACAGAAGGTGCAGCCATTTGCACAGGTTAAAGAAAGATTAAACATGCAGATAAGTATTCTGCCTTTGTTAATTGTGGTAAATAGTTCCATTTACTAGTTTTATTCAATAAATTTATGACATATATAGAGGTTTTTTACTGTTTAAATATTATTAGCATACGCTTGTCATAATACTGGTAATATATACTAGTATTGATAGGGGTAAATTTCACAATAAATTATTAATTCCCATAAAGTTTATATAGATAGGCGGTTTAATTTGACGTGTTTATAAAATAGTCGATGAGGGTTTCTTTATGTTTAGCGCTTTCTATATATATCGCTACTTTTTTAGGTGTTTAATTTAATTTTATTAATTTTTTATTAAATTTTTATGAATTTTTAAAAATTTCATAATTTTCTAAGTTTTAAAATCTTTTAAATTTTGTAAAAATATATTAGCAAGTTATATATATATATATATTTATTTTTAATGAAGATATCTTAGAATTTGTAGGATTAAGTTGGATCCGTTAATAATAATAATAAAAATAATAATAATAATAATAATAATAATAATAATAATAATAATAATAATAATAATAATAATAATAATAATAAGAGGAAAATAGCCTGAGGATGCACTGGTAAAACGAACCACCAGCGCTGAAACACATGTAGCGTTGATTAATGTTATCTTCTTTCCCCACAGACTAATAACAAGTAAGGTATATATATTTTTTAAAAAGATGTTTAAATAATTTATAATTAATTCTAATGTATTTGATTCTTATTGTATGTTATAGTAGGCTTTAAAATGCTTATATTATTAGATTAGTATTTTGGATATAATGTTCTATGTGTAAATAAGGTTGTCCTGAAATTGAAGTTATAGTCCTATTGGTAAAATCCCAAATTTGTAATAATAATATTATAATTGACACTGTTTGCTTTGCATTATTAGTAAAGTGTAGAATAGTAAATATCCTGATAATCTGGAATAATTATTATTCCCTAAGGTTTTTTTTTAAATATACTATATAAATATAAATATATATATATATATATATATATATATATATATATATATATATATATATATATATATATATATATATATATACATATATATGCAGGAATTCTATACTTTCATTCTTTTATTTGTTTCAGTAATTTGACTGCGGCCATGCTGGAGCACCGCCTTTAGTCGAACAAATCGACCCCAGGACTTATTCTTTGTAAGCCTAGTACTTATTCTATCGGTGTCTTTTGCCGAACCGCTAAAACACAGGGACGTAAACACACCAACACACCAACATCGGTTGTCAACCGATAGATGGGGGGGACAAACACAAAGACACAAACATATATATATATATATACATCTACATATATATATATATACATACATCTACATATATACATATAATATATATATATATATATATATATATATATATATATATATATATATATATATATATATATATATATATATATATATATATATATACATATATATATATATATATATATATATATATATATATATATATATATATATATATATATATATATATACATATACATATACATATACGATAGGCTTCTTTCAATATCCGTCTACCAAATCCACTCAGAAGGCTTTTGTCGGCTCGAAGATATAGTAGAAGACACTTGCCCAAGATGTCACGCAGTGGGACTGAACCCAAAACCTTGTGGTTAGGAAGTAAGCTACTTGCCACACAGCCACGCCTGTTCTAATCAGCCATCCTTCCGGTTTCGGCTGTGGAAGATATGTTTTTCCGTGTTTCTGCGTGCTCCTGAAAAAAACCAAGAGGAATTCCCTAAATCAATGGAAACATCTACAAAAGCGTATAGCACTTGTTATTTCTTAACGGTCTACTGTAATATATTTGTAAAACGAGTTCAATATATTACACTAAATTCAGCGACGCAAGCCAGAGTTATCATCAACAAAGACCGCGTCGTAATAAATCGTATTTTCAACAAGTGGCCGTGTGTAAACAGACATCGATTTCTGTTTGAAAGAAACTGCTTCGTACAACAACAACAACTGGAATTTTACCTCTTGTGAATAAATATCGTATGCATTTTGTGTATTTTGTTTATTTTGGTGTTACCGAATGAAAAATTTGCGGTAGGAGCTATTGTTTACTTTTGTTTACAATCCGCTGTTTGAAAAATTTAAGGCAGCATATTCGTCGCGAATCCTCTTCTTTCGTCCTGGTATCGTTTTTCATGTAACTTCTCACTCACTTACAGCGGTCTTTTCCTTCTATACCCTCTGTTTTTCTCTTTCCTTCATATCTTCGTTGCCTGCTCTTCCCTCTCTCATATCTTCCTCTTTCCCCCTCTCTCTTTCTCACTCTTCCTCTCTCCCTCCCGTTTTCATATCTTCCTCTTTTCTCTCCTCTCTCTCCGTCTCTCTAGTCTCTCTCTGCCTCTAACTCTCTCCCTCTCTTTCTCTTTCTTCCCGCTATCGTATTTCGTATAACTTCTCACTCACTTACAGCGGCCTTCTTCGTCCCGTACCCTGTTTTTCTCTTTCCTTCATATCTTTTTACCCACTCTTCCCCTCTCTCTTTCATATCTTCCTCTTTTTCCTCCTCTCTCTCCCTCATTCTGTCTCTGTCTTTCTCTTTCTCTCTCCCTTTCATATCTTCCTCCTTTTCCCTCCTCTCTTTCTCCTTCGGTCTCTCTCTCTCTCTCTCCACCTCTACCTCTCTCTCCACCTCTACCTCTCTCTCTTCTCTCCCCCATATATTCCTCATTTTCCCTCATCTTCCCTTCACTCTCTCTCTCCTTTTCCTTCATATATTTCTCATTTTCTCTCCGCTCTCTCCCTTACTTTGTCACTCTCTCTCTTTCTATTCCCCTTCCTCTCCCTCTATTTTGTCTCCCCTTATCTTTATCCCTGTCTGTCTCTCTCACTTCCATTCGAATTTCCCCATCCCCATCTGGGCTAAGACAGCGAAGATGGCACCAAAGTGGGGGAGGAAGGAACTGAAACTTCTGTTGCAAACTTGGAAATCGCTAGTGGAGATCCGCCAAACATCATTACTGCTGCACAGAAGAACAATAGTTTCTGTTGAACCATTGAGCAAACAAAACGGAAGAAAAACGAATTTATCCGATCATATGCCCTTATTAGACCACACATTGACACTCCTGACGCTATCATGGAAAACAACTGTGGCAAGGCTGATAAGGATAGGGAAGATGAAGCAACAGCCAGAAGTCCCTCTAATCCAGTGGTCCCACAAAAGAATGGAGCCCCCACCCTTGTGAACAACCAGGCTGATAAGGATAGGAAAGATGAAGAAGCAACAACCAGACGTCCCTCTGTTCCAGTAGTCCCACAAAAGAATATGGAGCTTACAATGGAATCCCCAAGCGAACGAACCAGTGGATTTATTTGCCGCCTCACCTATAACCGGCGAGGCAGTTACGATGGATTACATCGACATTGGTGAAGAATATATAGTACTATCCATAGATGAGATGAACGCAAACTCAACTGCTTGCCCTGGTGGTTTCCCAGCAATCTTCCTCAAATCGTGTAAACGTGCCCAGGCGAAACCACTAGAGATTCTCTTCCAGAGTTTTGTTACAAATGGCAAGCTGCCAAGCAAACTGAAGGAGCAAATACTATGCCCAATCCATAAAGGAAGAAGTAGTAGCAGATGCCAAAAGTTATAAGCCTATCCTTATGACTTCACACATCAGCAAAGTCATGGAACGAATAGTCAAAGGGAAACTAATCGCATTCCTTGAAGAAAACGATTTGCTGGGTGATTCCCAGCATGGTTTTCGACCAGGTAAAAGCTGCTTGACCCAGCTCCTACAGCACTATGACTGGGTGTTGAGGCAGTTACTCAACAACTCAAATGTGAACGTAATATAGCTTGACTCTGCAAAAGCTTTTGATAAAGTTGATCATGGTATGATATGCGGCAAACTGTGTGACCATGGTATAACTGGAAAACTTAGAGAGTGGTTACATGACTCTCTGAAAGATAGAAGTCAGTCAGTTGTGGCCAATGGAGCCACCTCAAAGAAAACACAGAAAATGAGTGGTGTTCCACAGGATGCTGTCTTCGGAACACTGATTTTCATAGCAGCCCTCTCAGATATGCCCTCAGCTGCCCGGATAGTCACCCTTGCTTGCTACGCAGACGATACGAAAGTCTCGCAGAAAATACAAAACCCGAGTGATGTTGCACGCCTGCAGCAAGAGTTGGACGCAATTTACAGATGGGATGACGACAATAATATGCAGTTTAATACTGGAAAATTCCAAGCCATGCGCTACCAGTGCCTAAAACTGAATGAAAAACTTACAGGGTACACCGGTCCAGGGGTGATAACAATCGCAGAACCTAAATCAGTGCGTGACTTGTGTATCGACATGAGTGATGATATCTCTTTCGAAGTGCGCATTACCAAAATGGTGACAAAGTGCATACTGCTGGCTGGCTGACTGGATCTTGAGAACTTTCAGAACCAGAGAGAAGGAGACCATGATGGTCATCTGGAGGACATTCGTCCTCAGCCGCCTTGAATACTGCTCTCGACTATGGTCACCCCACAGTGACCTTGAAGCAATCCAGAGAAGCTGCCCAAAGAAGATCGTCTCATTGCAACAGCTACTGGTAAAATCTGAAACAGCTAAGACTCTACTCCTTGGAGTGAAGTCGAGAGAGATATGCAGTAATATACATCTGGAAGATCCTGGAAGAAATTGTGCCAAGTTTTGGCATTGAAAGCTACACAAATTCCAAAACGGGTCGCCACTGCACAATGCCAAAGATCCCAACAATGCCATCGCGCTTCATGACCGGTTACTGCAACAGCCTGGGTTTCAAAGACCAACAACAGCTTTTTAATATTCTCCCAAAGATCCTGAGGGACTTACACAAAGTGGATACAGGTGTTTTCAAAACAAAACTGGATCTTTTCCTGTCGGGA
>NC_142929.1:180352134-180362134 GCF_046866305.1 Octopus bimaculoides | reverse complement strand
TTTCTTGTTTAATAATTCCTTAAAATGCCAGCACACTGAAGTTACTCATGCGCAGCTTACCTTGTGTAACTCCTAAGTAGTAAAACAAGTAATGTTTCAGAGTATAGAATCTATATCGTCAGGTACTCAACGATTGAGATAATACCAAGTGTTTCGCTACTGAACTGAAGAGTAATGCGTTTGTTTTCAATTCCCAATAACAATTCCACTCCACTTATTCCACCAAAGATGATGATGCTTTACGAATATTACGACCATCACTTCCCTTCTCTACTATTTTTTTAAAATAATATTCTGATTACATTCTGCTAAGTTATGATAGTAAATAAAATAAAATAAAATCACTAAACTAAACAATTTAATATGAAGAAAGTTCTTTACAAATATTTTTCATTTCATGAAACATAAATAATATTTTTTAAAATACTTATGAAATTTATGTTTTTATAAATTTGGTGTATTCATTATTCTGTATTACACAATTCTCATTCCTTGAGCACTTAGCTTTTACTATATATGTATTTTTTACAAGACTTTCAGTGCACCTCACAAAGAAAATAGTATTTCGGTTTAAAATGACTTACATTGCAGTTTATATTCATAATAGTAGTATTTAGATTTTCATTTTATTGGAGTTTTTCCATTTACCTGAAAAGCGTTTTATAAACAAATTTGGAAAGCAAACATTATATTAAAACAGATAGAATACAAAATATTTTCAACTCTATTTTCACAATAAAAAGATAAATAGACGTTTCAATATATTTTGTAAGTCACTAAAATGGCTGATACGTCAAATTTAGTTCGAAACTTATTTCTATTAGATATATTATCACTTTATATTTAATAAAAATATACGAAAAATATTTTATATAGAAAGGTTGAGTATTTTTTCATTGGAACCTTCCATTCTTGTCATTGGCCAAATTCTTATATATGCTTGTTGGTTGAAATATGTATAAAGCAACTAATTTAGTGTTATTATAACTCTGATTATTGTAAAGATTGCTATAATACATTAAGAGATGATCATCAGCAGGAAAAGAAACTCCTTAAGTGGACAATAATAAATTTAAATATATTTATAACCTAAGTCTAGACAGAAATATGATATTCAAATATTCAAAAGAAACATCTAAAGATGAGAATACTTCAAATTTTGTGAAGTATATAAGAAAGGTTTGTCTCTGCTGCGTTAAACTACAGAAATCTCTAAAAGAAAATGTATGCCCAGTTTTCATCCGATTTTAGAGATTTCATCTGAACACCTTTCCTTAGTCACTACATGTTTCGGAGCAACATATATTTTTCACAAAAGCAATTTTAAGGAATAGCAACACAAAATTCAAATGATGGGGAGCTCAAAATTAAAAGCAGAGTCAAATTTATAACAAAATTAGTTTTGATCGAGACTGAAAGTTCTACTTAGCACATTATTAAAACAGCCATGATAATTTTCCATTCAATGGTTAAGCAGAGAAAGATGAAAAACTACATTTTATGAAAGTAATGTTAAGCTGGTAACTTACAATTTCAGAAGATTTCTATAAGAAAAGCAATGTTGCTTTATCATTGTAAAGATATTAAAGTGAGCGAGCTGACAGAACTGTTAGCATGCAGGACAAAATGCTTAGCAATATTTCGTCTGTCTTAACGTTTTGAGCTCAATTTCCACCGAGGTTTGCTTTGCTTTTCATAACTTCAAGTTCGATAAAATAAGCAAGCACTGGGGCTGATGTAATCGACTTCCTTCTCCACACATAAACTGCTGACTGACTCTATGCCAAAATTTGAAACCGTTATTGTGATAGGATTCAAATTCTAAGAAATATTAATTAATTAGTAAGAGATGGTGAGTAGGTAAAGAAAGTAATTGAAGATTAAAGAAGGTCAATGCTTGTTAGTAAAGCAATGGGATCGCTAGATTTATTTCTGTTGAGGAAGAAGAGCAAAGGAGAGTAGACCATCGATAGAGTTCAATGAAACGGCTTTGACAAACCCACAAATTGATTGACCAAATCACTGACCAAACACGTGGTTAGTTAAACAATTAAGTAGTTAATTATTTGGTTGTTACTAATAAACAATAGTGAAATACAATGTGCATGTTTATATTGGCAAAATGACTCTCCACCATAACATATATATGACACTCTACAACAATATATATATATATATATATATATATATATATATATATATATATATAGATATATAGGGAGAGAGGGTGGGTAAAGAAAGGTGGAACACACAATTTGGGGGGATAAAGTATATTTATATTTCCAAAGCTCTGCCTTCACTAGCACCACGAAATTTAGCTTTCGTAGTTTAGCTTGAAATATTTTCTATTTAGTCTCCGAAGCAAATTCACCTCCATAACTTATTATATAATAGCCTATTGTTATTTTTATCACTTAATAATTAGGTAATGATAAAAATGATTTTGTATATTCATATATTTTCTCATATTCTTAAAAGATATTTGGAAATATTTAAATGTTCATGACTATATTATTAAAGAAAATTCATAGGTATAAGATGAAGTTTTTGATGTGTTTCATTTGAAGAATAAATTAGTTTAATATTGTTATTCAGAGTACAAAAGAGAAAACAAATTTGAGTATTGTATAATAGTTGTTTAAAAGTTTCTGCTTTTAAATGCATTTATATGAAATGTACTCTGTTTTGAAATACAGAGACACTTCTATATGATTTCAAGCATTAAAGACGAAAATTAAATGTTTGTACAATACCTTCTTCATTTCGATTCAGTCATAAAATTATGCACCAATTATTCCAATAAAATATAGTTACTTTATGTTCATTATTCAACCAAGTCGCTCAACTGTGAATAGAGAAAGAAGTGACGTCTGCAAGTTCTCTCTTTCTTTCACTGCAATGATTATTAATTGAGGGCTCCTGACATGAATAAATAACAGTTAATTTAGACACGTATGAAAGAATATTTCTGCGATGTAATATGGGATTTCTTTCTTTTTTTCCTAATTGAAATAAATTAAATTCATTTAATAAAGTTCATATTTAGCGTCATAACAAAAGTTATATTCACAAGAGCTGCTACCATAATTATATCCAAGTGAATAGTTTCAATTATTTAAACTAATCACTTTTATATATGAGGTTAATAGAACGACAACAATTTGTGCGTGCGTGCGCATGTGTGAAATGATCCCTCGTGATTGTGAATTTGGCTCTCCTAGAATCAATTCCAATGTTATATTGCTTTTTCCCAACATACCCAACACTCTCAGTTCCTCTTCTTCACTGCTGATGTCAATGAAACATTCAGAATCATATTTAAAATTTATCACGGCAAAGTACATATAATTGTTCCTCATTTATTGATTCTTCTCACTCAGTCCCAGACGACGATTGTTTCCACTCTGTTATGACTTCCTGGGCTTATTTTCAAAATTGCCCTTCATTCTTATTTACGAAAGATTTATGTAAATTGGTCTCAGCAACAATTGTTTTACTCTTCATTTCATTAACTAAGTCAATAATAAAATTAATATGAATTAATGTATTTGCTTTAATCAAATTTAGTCACACTGCAACAAATGATAGACATTTTTATAAAACAGAGAAGGAAGATAAGCATGATTATTGTAGCTTTCGATCTCATGAAATTATTCAATTAATGTTCAGATTGAATATCTAATGTTTTTCGATGTCATTAGGCGAAGTCAAAAAGTAGTTGAGGCGAGGATTCTAGAAGCCTGGAGGTTTTTTTGGTTGTTGGGAGGTCTAATTTAATGTCTACGATGACAGTCACACTAAAGTAAATGAGAGCAGAAAATGTAAAGAGGACGAAGATTTCTTGTAGAGGAGGAATATGCAGCTGACTAGTTCAAAAGAAAAGGCCGATTTTAGTAATAACAGAAGATACGGAGAGAAGAAACAGCGTGTGTTATTAACAACTAGAATTACAATTCTGTGCCAGTAATATGTGTAAAATCGAGCGTTTGTGCTGTTTAAAAAAGTGTAGTTACCCTGGAACGATTTTTTTTAACGTCTTTCTTTATACAGTTACTAAGGTATCTAGTTTGTATATTGATAAAGAATTTTTGCTAGAGCTTTGAAAGCATAAAATGTAGTGTCATCAGTGTTTGTGAAATTAGAAATGACAGAAAGCTAATCACCAATGTACCCTACCTCCCAGTTTAATACTTCAACATTTCAATGATGATGGACACTCGCGAGTTAAGACTCGCCTTCTCAGACACCTTGAATATCTTCTAAATGATTTTCCAGTAGGTCTTTCGTAAAGCCAATCTACAGAAAACCTCATCTCGTTTGCCATTTGAAATCAGCAAATTGATGCATTTGAAATCACAAACTGCCTCTGGGTTGTAACTGTCTTTCGTCTATTGGATCAAAGGCTTCCGGGCAGATGCTATCATCGTAGTCATTACTACTATAGCTCTCTTTTACCAACACAGTATTAAATCCGGTGTATCTCAAAGTTCGGTTTTGTCTCCTATAGTCTTCCTCCTACACATCAACGTCACTTCCAGTCTGGCTACTTCTACACGGTCTATACCACTATTCATTCCTCTCTTACTTTTCCGCACACATGTGTAACCTACATGCAGCCTAGACGAAACTTGCACCATCTCCATGAATAGTCCTCGAAAGCGTCCTCCATTGGGTCATATTAATCATCTTGATCCAGAGACCTGGATCAGAGACCTGGATCTTATCGGCTCTCTTAGAAAAACAACTAGATGGAACATATAGCAACCTGCTCAGAAAGATACAGAACATCAGTTGGAGATCACACCCAACGCTTAGTAGCGTCTACAGAAATCTGATACCAATATCCCTAAAGCTAAAGCAGAAACGGCTACAATTTGCTGGCCGCCGTCATCGAGAAAGAGGTTATCTCGTCCCTATTCCTATGGCATCTTTTTGGAAGTATTTTCTCCAGGAAACTGACATTTCCAGATACTATATCTCGGGACACTGGGCTGGATATTAGAGATCTGAACACAGCAATGCAGGACCGTGTAGTGTGGAAAGGGATTTTCAATGTAGTTCCGGCCAACCATAGGCTGGTTGAAGGCTGATGATGAATCGTCTTGGCTCCTTCGATAGCACAAAAGCACTGCGCATATCAGGGATAGACGCTTCCCCCACATCCCTCTTACCACGATCAACACTCAACTAAATAGCGAAAAGTCCTCAAAGGTTCTACAAATAATAGGTCTCATAATTATTATCTCTACTGATGTTTCCACAAGAACGATGCAGTAAAGACTGTTTCTCAAAGACTGGCTTTCTTTTGGAGATCTAGAGAATTCTTTCTTCCAACGATTGCAACTCTGTACAACCTCAAGTATTTCAAGTGAGACCTAGGATGAAAAACTTCACACACATTTGAATTGTTTCTACTACTAAACATATGGATATTCTTGATTGCATCCATAACATACCACCTCAGTTATTGTCATGGATTCACTCAACAACACATAACAACCTCTTGTCCAGAAATGCGATATTTCTTCGCTCTACCTTTTCCACAGACACTGCGTATTACACAGATCTTCTGGACTGACTAGCAAGGTTCCCTCTATATCTAGATACTGCCAACTCACACGCTTCTCCTTCTCTCATCATCTATATTGTTTCTCTTCGATTCCTCTTGAGCCCAACATTAAATGCTATGTCTGCTCTCCTTCCTTTTAATTTCAATGAAATTTTCCATCTGCTTTTTTCCCTGGAATTGTTGGATTCAGGTTTTTCAAGAATAACATCAACTACACCCACCTTCCCAGTTTTAGAGCGACTGATACAGTCAACTTCTTCCGCACCAAACAATTAAAAGTATGAAGTGCATATTTTGAGACACATCAGATTTCATAGGATGTAGATCAGGCGGATTTCCGTTGGTGCATGCTAAAATGTTATGAATGACAGGAAGCTTCTAACACGAAAAATTAAAGTTGGATGTAGATCGTAGGTGATCAACTGGAATTGTGTTTAACAAGGACTTTTGTTAGATACAGTTTGAGTATCATTATGTCGCGACGACATTTATTTCACCAAAGGGACCACAGGTTACGGATCACTGGTTAGTGACAAATTTCCTGTAAATGTGGTTCTATTGACATCTTATTAGTGGTCACTAGGGAGACACGCGCAACGCGCGGGAGATAGGTAAGAAGGAGATTATTTACAATTATTTTCTTCAACAGTTTTGATATGTTGGAAGAGAGATCTATAATTTATTGTTGGGATAGAACACTAACGTTTCCACAGATTGTGACAGATTCCTGTAGAGGAAAGAGAGAAAGAGCAACAAGTGTTTGGCGAGATCTCCTGCATATAGTTTCTGAGGAACATGGCAAAACTCTGTGAGGACTTCATTGGGTTAGTATGAAAGAATCATGTACTAATATATTCCCCTTTGTGAAATACAATGCCATACCAGACAATAATAGTTCATTCTGACAAGCATTTAGTTAATCAACCAATAAGCACTTTTTCTTTATAACCAAGTGAACATCCAATAACCTTGTCCAATAACCTTATTATGATAAAGTACATAATGTAGTGATCGGAAAAATGTATTTATGCATTTGAAATTGTATAATGTGAAATAAACTTGTTAACATCAATGACTTTTTTTTCTCATAAAGAGTAGAGGGAAAAAATTCCAAATTTTAATTGCGCAAAATTTAAACGGTGTAAATCATGGCACACTGATATTGGTTATTAATATGACAACTCTGGACATGTTTTAATTTTATGAAACCTCTTCAATGAAGAATAATTAACACATACGAAGATTACAGAATGACTTTGGTGTGAAACAATTATGATTTGGAAATACAAATAATTACATTGGAAATTTCCCAGGGGAACCTCCCGTATAAAAACATAATTAACAGCGAGCTAACAAATCTAATACCGTAAAGAATATTTAAAACATCTGAAATTACACCTGTAATAAGAAGACAAATCATTAACGTTCATGAAAATTCACGTGACAGAAACTAAAATCGAAAAGACTCTGTCAGTAGATCATACTTAATTTTCTCAGTTGTCTTAAATTATTTATTAGACCAATCTTCCTTATAACTGAAAAGCTGAGCTGTGATGCTCTTAATTTAAAAGCTAATTTCTCCCAGATTCAATTTATCTAATTTAGGTTATTAGATTACATTATTTCTTTTCCTTGTGACTGAGTATCTCAAAAATTATGGCTTTAGGAGTTTTCTCACTGAACAGTCAAACGGGCAAATAGATAGGTCGATAACAAAAATTCTAGTTAAACGTTGCCCCAATCACGTTAAATTAATATGCTCAATACATTAAATGTCTACGCTTCTTTAAAATTGGTCTCAAATTTTGGCAGAAGGCCAGCAGTTTCGGGAAAAGGAGTTCGATTACCGACCGCAGTGCTCAACTGGTACTTGTTTTATCGGCACTGAAACGATAAAAGGAAAAGTCGACCGAGACAGAATTTGAACTCAGAACAAGCAAACGTACTAGATGCCGCTAAGCATTTTGTCCGGGTATACTAACGATTCTGCCACTTTGCTGCCTTTTAAGTTTCTTTAATATTATAAAAATGGAAATATTGGGTGCCTATAATTTACATTTTAACTTCTAGCAATGAAATACATTTCTCTTAATTCTCATAGATTTTTTTTTTTTTTTTTGGTATACGCCATAAAGCTATTTCTGCAATATAACACAGTGATCAATTATCAGTGTAAATCAAACTACAATATTTTATTTTCTCGCAAACAGTTTTATCTCTTCAAACTAATTTCTCATTCGCCAGTTAACTTTGCTGAATGCTTCTGTCTATATTGTTTCTATGCTAGGGTGAAGTTGAAACAAGTCTTATTTATTTCAACTTTGACCTATGTACTTACTTTTCTTCGATAAACCATTGCTGTATTTGCATGATTGGGAACATGTGTGTTTCTCATTGAACAGTAATTTGAAAATATGCCTCAAGCAAGTCGGATGTTTACCTGAGTTGTATTTAATTAAGACGCTTACTTGAATTGACTATGAACATTTTATATATTTTTCACAGCATATGTATTTTATATATTCGTACACAATTCCTCGAGCAATTCTTGATTATTCTATAAACAGCACAATATTAGCAAGTCTGTAATATACATTTAATTATATTCTTATATTTACAGATTTAACTAAACGAATTTTCCTAACGGAAATACTTTTTGGTCCAGATATATAATTTAGACATTAGTGATTTTCAATTAATCAAACTTTATGTCTTCAAATTAAACTAAATTATCAGATCTTTCATAAGTTAAACAAGATTGTCTAATAAATTAATTATAATTATTTCTGATAAGTAAAATTGGCCTCTTACATTTTATATAAGTATTCTTAACGAATCATTCCTGTAAAAAGTGTGAAAATGCTTCGTAATGTTGTGTAAATTTAAATAAATTTGTTTAATTTTAAGAATTATTTTTAATCATTGCAAAAGATCAACAAATTATTGTCAACAAAGATGAAAATGACACAAGTTCAAATTACCTACTCATTTCAAACAGATATAACGGTTTGATGAATATGTTCTACTTTCCGTTTCATATTTAGTTTTCTTTCAGCTACTATAAATATTCACCGTTATAAAAGTAATACCTTTAACGTTACAGGTAATATTCTGACTCATCTGTTAACTCATTTTAATGTTTTGTTAAATGTTATTTGTACAAATTTTTATATATGTTTATTCTAATTAATTTGGGCGTAGGCATAGGTGAACGGTTAAGAAGTTCACTTCGCGTCTATGGGATCCCATATTTCCCCTCCACCACCCTGTTTGGCATATTTGACAAGTGCCTTCTACAATATTCTCAAATTAACTTAATATCCTTAAGTTGGAATTCAAAACTTATGAATACATAAATATGTTTGTGTGTGCGCGCGCAGGCGCGTATTAGTGTGAGTGTGAGTGTGCGCGTGCGCGTGTGAATGTATAGAAAGAGATAATATACATATAAATAAATATATATATGGATACATACATGCATACACACACACAATATATACCGTATTTTAACGTGTATAAGGAACCCTTTTTGTCAAAAATTAGATTAAAAACACATGGGAGTTTCTTATACACGGATATTATTATAATCCCCTAAAATAGAGTACCAGTCAAGTGCTAAGATCGAGGTAATTAGTTAATTCTCTGCCCCTCAGATTTCTAGGCCTTGTGCCTAAATTAGATACCGTTATTATTACATGTAGGAAGAGCGGTAGATTAACTGTATCGTTAGAGCGTCGTAAAATGCTATGGGTGATTTGTTCTAGCTCTTTGTGTTCTGAGAGTAAATCCTGTCGAGATCAATTTTGCCTTTCATCCTTTCGGGTAGATAAAATGAAATACCAATGAAGTACTGTAGTCAATATAATATCTTGTTGCCTGAATCAGGAACATTTATCATGTGTGGAAGTGTCTGATATACAGTAAACAAACTCATATATTTAGTTTAACTTTAAAACCGTATTCATGGGGTTTTTATATTGTAGGCTCAAATGCCATTCAGATAAATAATGTTTAATTGTTTTCTTGTAACCGATGATAGCATCATAGATTAACTTTACATTTTATGTATATGGTAAAACATTGTCCGAAAAGCAGTTTATTTTAGGTAGCATTCCTAACAGTTGCCAGTCTTAATGAAAGCATGAAAATTCATCAGAAATCTGTTTTTAAGCTCTACAATTGAAAGTATAGCCATTGCTCCACCAAGCATGCAAATTGATTTTCACTGTAATTTCATTTAGATTTGTTTTTGTTTTGTTTTTTCTACTTCATCTTTCTCATAAATTTCACTATTAATCAATCACTATCGGTAATTTTAGAGAGATGCAATTTTGATATCTTTTGCCTTAATTCATTCAATACATAGATGGCCGACAATTTCTCTGGATAACAGATCAGACTTGTAGCGACAAATCTCTATTGTTCACAATA
>NC_142929.1:180317134-180347134 GCF_046866305.1 Octopus bimaculoides | reverse complement strand
GCTCCCGCTGGTGAAACTCTACAAATTATTGCTCATCTAATATCAGGTTTAGTGTTTTTATCATTTAAAAACCAAATGAACACACTCAAAACTGTACAATTTATTTTTTTCTGATTTTTGAACGAAGAACATGACCCTATGTAATAATTGAAAATGTTATCAACTATTGCTATACATCTATAAACTACGCTTTTTCTGAGGTATTGTCCTTCAAGCGGACATAATTTGCTCTTACAGTTACAATAATGGTTTTTAATATTAACCCTATGCTTGCTGTTGGCAGTAGTATAAGGTACTCTGTCTATATTATTATGTATTATTAGTTTCTTTATAGGTTAAATCGGGCGTGTTATTATATTCTTTACTCGGTTCAATTCATTCAAACGAGTGTTGTTTGGACTCATTTATCTCTATTATATACAAAGTTCCGTAGGCCTTGTATTGTTTTCACTCTTATTCTTAGTCAAACAGCTATTTATTATCCCGCTAGAGTCATTTATATTATGCTTCACTGTATCCGTATAGTTATTACTACCACCAGTCATATTATTACTATTAATGTTAATATTAATTTTATCATTTGTATTTACTAGATGAATTCTCTAACTCTCCTCCAATTGAGTGCCGCAATAATTTGAGCTAAATTCCTACTTGTCGAAAAGGCAAGCCTAATCGTGAGCCGATTGAAAATCTGTTTATACTTGCTACGTAGTGAAAAGTGCCTATCTAACGCAGCGAGAAATATGTCAGGTGTGTCTTTGGATATCTGTGTTCTGAAGATTACATTGTACGAGGTGGTATCAAAGACTAGTTATGTTTAATAAAAAAAATAACTTATTTACCTAAGTTTTAACGTCATCTCCTTCGAAGTAGTCACCTTATGTGGAAATACACCGGTCCCAGAATTCCTGCTACTTTTCGAATCCAGCCGAGAAGTCGTTTTCCATAAGTGAGTCGAGGACCTTCTATGATTTGCTCTGGAGCTCGACAACAGAGTTAACACAGTGACCTTTGAGCTGTGTTTTCATCTTGGGGAAGAGATGGAAGTTCGCAGGTGCTAAATCAGGAGAATAGGGCGGGTACGGGTACGATACCATGTTGTTTTGGCGAGAAACTTACGAGTAACTGGGGTGCATTATCGTCGTGAAGAATTCAAATGTTAGGATTGCATAAGTGGACCCATACGACAGACCAAAAACTTCAGCAATGTCATCCATTGTCCTCCGAGGATCCTCAAGCACAAACTGATGAATTTTCTCCAAATTTCCTGGGGAGACGCTCGTGGCAGATCTTCCAGGTTGCTCATCGTCTTTCAGGGACGTTCTTCTGCTTTTAATATTGTCAATATTAATAAGAATGTGGTATTATTGCAATATCTTTTCGCGATTCCACGTAATAGCTGTCAACCACATTTGATCAACCGCTTGTAATGTAATATGTCTAATGAAGACAGTCCCTATATTTGTAGTGCATGTTCGTGTGTGCATGTGTACATATATGTACGTTTGTATATTTGTATATTTCTATATATGCATACATAATGTGTTTGACAATGATAATGCTTTCAATTTTTGGCACAAGGCCAGTAATTTTAGGGGAGATACGTCGATTGCATTGACCCCTGTGTTCAACCGGTACTTATTTTATCGTTCCCGAAAGGATAAAAGGCAAGGTCGACCTCGACGGAATTTGAACTCAGAGCGTAAAGACAGGCGAAATGCCGCTACGCATTTTGCCCGGTGTACTAACAACTCTGCCACGTCTGTAATAATGGTTTCAAACTTTGGCATAAGGCCAGCAGTTTCGGGGGAGGGGGATAAGCTGATTACATCGAACCCAGTGTTCAACTGGTATTTCTTTTATCAACCCCAGAAGGATGAAAGGCAAAGTGACCTCGGCGAAATTTGAACTCAGAACATAAAAACAGGCGGAATACCACTATGTATTTTGCCCGCGCTAACGATTCTGACGGCTCGCTGCCTTATGTTTGTCTGTAATAATAATTTGAAATTTTGGCACAAGGCCAGCGGTTTCTGGTGGTGGGGGGAAGCCGATTACATCGACCCAGTGCTATAGCAGAAGACACATGCCCAAGGTGCCACGCAGTGGGACTGAACCAGGAATCCTGTGGTTGGGAAGCAGGCTTCTTACCACACAGCCACTCCGAAAGATTATTTTAGTCTGCGGTGGAGAGTTGCAAAAATCTCTTATTATTATTATTGTGCACTTTGGCGTTCAGATATGAGAGTGAAAGTCTTTCAATTTAGTTCTATAGAGTAATGTTCATTTTAAGATATATTTTACCTGATGCACCTTATTTATACACATTAAGTTTACAGTTGCGAACAGCTTGTATAAACGTTTATGTTTTCTAATATCACAGATTACATACAATAAATATTATATGCAATGATTTATGAGTGTGTTTATATTTGAACTATTAAAAAAATACATTTATTTAGTAGAGATTTTTTTTAAGATATGAACGGTATTTTTTGTTAGTACATAACATAAACATACTATATTACACCACATTCTCTACGTAAATAAAACTAAATGGATTAGATGAAAATTATCATTGCTACAGTAGTTCTTTCTATATTCGCTCACGGCAAGCTAAAACACGAAGATGCTCGTTTTTGAGTCAATCTCCACCAAAATTTTGGCAAATTATTCTCTTTATTATTTATGATTTTACCTTTTTGTTGCGGCGATCATTGTGTAGTGCTTTGCCCACATTACAGCATTATACAAAGTATAGTGTTGTAATGTGGGCAAATTTCAGGTGAAATATAACCATATAATCAAGTCAGTAATTTCAAAATACATTTTACATGCAGCTTGCAAATCAGGACACTCCTTTAAGCAGATATGCGCTAGAGATTACAAAGATTTGATCACCATTCGACAGTATCGTTCCTTTCAGCTGAACCAGGTAACATTAATGCTACCAATGAATATATGAGTTTTTTTGCGGGGGGGGGGGGGGGGGGGGGGGCTTACAGTGTAGCACATTTTTTCCCTTCTGTCGTCCATACAGCTATCACAAGCTAGTTGTAGCCGTAACTATTTCAACCACGCAGCAACCATTTTGTTATGGTTTGTGTCTGACACAGACATGATCTTATTCTCACATAAACTTTTTTTATCCACAAATGCAAAATTTCCTATTTTCTGCTTGCCTCCACAGCCCATAAATCGCTACTTTGCTGTCCTACCTATTTTCAATGCCAATTAATTTAGAAATAGTGAATCTAGCCACAAATCAATACCCCATTTCTACTCGAATTGTCATACATTGCAATTCTCATATTTCGCATGCCCTTATGCTCTTCATATATTTTACTATTATTTTCGTATGCCCACTTCATATTGTCTTCCTATGGCACCGTTTTTATGTCAAATCAAACCATGACATAAGGTTAGGGTATTGTGTAGATATTGGAATATGGTTTGGAAATACAAGCGCATTCTTCAAGTTTATTTGGACTTTCTAATTATTAGGTTGTCCGAAAATTCAGAGCGTTTTTAAGCTAAATATTTTAACGCTTCATTAAACACACCTGAAACGTAACAGTTAAAACTTTGACGTTGCTTGAAGCAGTAGCGCATCTCTTCTTTGTTTCTGACTGAAAATAGATTTATCTTTCATTCCGGTTACCCTTTATTGACCTTTGAAATGGATAACAAAAATTTCCAGATGCGCGTTGTAATGCTTTTCTTTTTTAAAAAACAAAGGAGAAAATGCTGCAAAGATTTGCAAAAACATTAATGGTGATGATGCTGTAGGTTAATTAACTATTCGAAGGTGGGTTTCAAAATTTAAAGCTGGAGAGTTTAGCTTGGAGATAACAGTCACAGTGGAAGACCTTCAAACTTAGATGAAGATGTTTTGAAGGCAAAAATCGAAGAAAACTCAAATATCACGACTATAGAGAACTTGCAGTGGAGCTGGAAGTTTCTAAAAGTACGGTTCATGAACACCTAGTGAAGCTAGGATTCACTTCTCGCTATAATGTATGGGTCCCTCGCAAACTCTCAGAAAAGAATTACTTGGACTGATATTCTGTTTCTGATATGCTTTTCAAAAGGAATGAAAGCATGCCATTTTTGAAACAACTTGTTCATGAAATTTTAAAAGCTCGAAAGTGATTATAATTGAGAAACTTTGTAAAATAGTTAGATTCAGTAGAAAACTTCAGTGAATTTTACATTTTATTGACAAAAAGAACTTCACTTGGATGTCTGCAACAGTATAAAGAAATTTCACTTCTAATTTATAACAAACATTAACTTCAGACATGATAGAAGACAAGATCTTGCTGAATGAATTGATTTAAATGGTTTATTGTAGTGACGTTTCCAAGAACATTTTTCAATGTAAGTAAAGGAAATCTACTTCCAGTATGAATAGAGGGAGAGTTGCTAAAGCTTCGGTATAAAAGCTGCCCCACATAATACTACGTATACTCATTACTACACAGACAACTGCATAAACTACTACAACCATTGCTACACCCACTACAACATACACTAGTACACAGACTACAACTTACACTATTAAATTACTACATTACCATAACCAATGAGGCATCAATTACCACACCCACTACAACATTCACTACCCTACTCCACTGCACTCATTACTACATCTGCTATTAGACACGCGTCTAGACTCATTCTTACATCCACTACTCTGTACTCTACTACACCCTCTGTACTACATCCATTACACCATATACTACTACACTACTACACCCACAACTATACACAATTCCTTCGATTCTTAAATATTCTACTACACGCACTACAAAATACACTACCAC
Source organism: Octopus bimaculoides (assembly GCF_046866305.1). Lineage (NCBI taxonomy): Eukaryota > Metazoa > Mollusca > Cephalopoda > Octopoda > Octopodidae > Octopus > Octopus bimaculoides. The sequence goes on along the minus strand of NC_142929.1, from coordinate 180,342,308 downwards.
ATACTCTACTCCCCACTGCAATATGCATTAACATATACATTATCACGCTGTAACATACACTTCTATATATACCATTACATACACAACTTAATATAATACTCATACACTAATACACCTACTACGCGAAACAGTATCACACGTACTAGTACACCCACTACTACAATTATTAATCTATATGTAATCTTATAATATTCACCGTATCAAGTTTATTTATGATTAGAAAAACTTTAACTGACAGTTTTAAATGTGATATTGACTAAATTTAACCAAAAATTTATTTTGGTATAAATTTCGTTTTAGTTTTCTCCATGTTTATATTTAATAAAGTTCATTTCTATGAATATTTGCATTAAAAATATCTGCCTAGATTACTCTTGCTCGTCACAAATGAAGCTTAGTGCAGCTATGATGAAAAGTAAATATTTTCTTTCGTGAAACAACCGTAACATTCATATTTGAGAAGCAAGATTTCATTTACTCTCATTTTTTTCAAACTAATAAATTTTCCCTAAACAAATATATCGATTAATTTATGTTTTAATTTCGTTTAGACAATTTTCGAACTTGTTTTCTTGATTTTTCTCTTTTTTTTTTTATCGTCTGCCCTCAACATGATTAAAATCCAACTGATCATTATTATTGAAATTGTGGTATCATTGCAAACACACAGCTGTTACTTGGATACTTTCGAAACAGATTATGTTCCTAATACCAATTATAGTCTACGTTATACCGAATATTTTGGGAGGTGGGGGGTTCTTTTTTTTTTCTCAACGTTAATTTGATGCAATCCAGAAAATGTACTGAGTAAATATTCTCTTCTGAACTTTCTACAAATGTTAATATCTAAAATAAATTAAGTTTGCCTTAGATATATCGGTAACACAACCAGAACTATATTCAGATATTTTATGTGTACGCGTGTGTGTTTATCTGGGAATGTATGTATATATGAAATATATATATATATATATATATATATATATATATATATATATATATATATATACATATATACACATATACACACATATATATATACATATATATGCATATATATATATATATACATATATGCATACACATATATAAATATATATACATGTGTATATATATATATATATATATATATATACATACATACATACATACATATATATATATATATATACATACATACATACATACATATATACATATATATATATATATATATATATATATATATATATATATATATATATATATATATATATATATATATATATATACATATATATATATATATATATATATATATATATATATATATAGGTGAGAAAATTGGTATGTGAAAGCACGTGGTTGGATGTATAAAAGATAAACAAGAGTGAAAAAACTACAGAAGGCTTGTGTTACATGGTTAAAGTATATATTTAAAATATGTCAGAAAAACGTTATAAAATTATTTTGGTATATAAACATTGTATTTGGAGAAATAACCAGTTTCGTGTTGTCTTTTCAAATTTCTCTACTTCATGGTAACATATATATATATATATATATATATATATATATATATATATATATATATATATATATATATTGATTTGAACTCGAGAAATAGATTGTACCCATGGCGCTCGAAGACAATCCGAGACCAATCAGACAAATGCTAATACGTTTCCTTGGAAATTGGCAAGTCAACGGTTGTAGAAAGGAAAACTATCCATGGGAGAGAAATTCTGAGAGTTGATGTATTGCAGAGGAAGGACTGGGTGTTGAAGTTTGTGCGGGTTTGGATGCGGTCAACAGAATATAGGTGATGAGAAAAGGGACAAATGAGTCAGGCATGTCTGACTGAAGCAGGTACGAAACCAACCGACTCCGAAAAGTAGAAGACGTTGTTATAGTGGTAGAAAACACAGAAAGAAGAAGCTTCGTGCCTGGAAACCAGAGATTGTGAATGTTTCTAAGTGACTTTATGCTAATCAGTCAAGTAGCTTTTCTTTCGACACCGTTGATGATTGCTGTATACTAATAGCAACATCATGCTGATGTGAAGGCAATTCTCCATTGCGGGTCTAACCTGATATTTTTAGAAGGCTAGCAACTGATGAAAGTTGAATTATTTTCTTGTTCTGAAAACAAAGAGGCCTCCACGGCCTCCACGAACATTCTCAGTTGGTGACCATCTTGTGTCGTTCAACGACACAAATTTACAATCACTTCATATATCAAGGAAACAGGTTTTAACTCACTCTTTCTTTCCGATCTTCGTCAACATATATATAACACTTTCAAAACCTCAACAAAACTAATCTTCATGATCCCCGATTATCTCTCCAAGAGATTTATCGTCTAATACAGTAAATTCTTCACTGCAAAAACATTTATCTTCGTCTTCAGAGCCAGAAATACTTCAGTACTGTATATCCATTGACTTGATACAAAGCACAAACAAGACTACAACTAATCTGAAGCCGTTTAGCACGAGTTCACACAGATCGGATTTTTTCTCTTTTTAATGACGATGGATTTTTAACATTCGTGGCAAGCATTCTTGCTGTAAATATTTTCGCCGTACGAAAATTTGCTGTATTCCATTGTAAATACATTTGATACAATATTATTTGTTGTAGTATCTCCATTGTAAAAATTGTTGCCATAACACTTATTCTGTTATTTTTGACATTTGTTTTTTTTTTTTAAGATGTCTTGTTTAAACGTAGATTTAGTTCAACATCTACTTGTTAAAACAAGACAATTCGTTTGTCGAATTATAAAAGGCAATAACAATAATAAAACGTTTTAATTTTTCAGTTACTTCAGTTATCTGCAGTTATTGTTGCGACTATTACTAATTTGTGAAGCAAAGCAACTTGTTTCATCAAGAAAACTAGGAAGCAAGCTATTAGTTCAGACAAAGAAGTTTATAATATTGGTTTCAAATGTTGGCACAAGGCCAACAAGTTCAGAGGAGGGAGCAAGTCGATTACATCGACCTGTGTTCAACTATTACTTATTTTAAAGGATGAAAGGCAAAGTCGACCTCGACGGACTTTGACCTCAGAACGTAAAGACGGGCGAAATGTCGCAAAGCATTCTTCCCCGGCGGACTAACGATTTTGCCAGCTCGCCGACTTAGTAGTTTATATTACAGCATAAATTCCTTGCAGGAAAAAATACCTACGGATTTTTTTTATTCAGTAACGATACGTAGAACCTTTAGCATTCCACTGGTGGCTGAAGAAAACATCTACTCGGACACGTTATTATACCAATGACATCACAAAATTAAATGTCGCCACTCTTCTTAACAATTCAATCAATTCTTCACGTCCAAAAATGGGGAAATGTACGTGAATGGGATGTTTTACTTCCTACGTCTGCAAAAAGAAGCAGTGTCCATTGCCTTCATGGGTCACTCGAGACCGGTGAGCTAGATGTGTTTTTAATCTTCTGTTTAAATTATTTTATGTTGAAATTTTCAGGAAAGACATGAGAAAAGAAAGTGTTTATATGTAGCCATGCATATATGAATTTTTGCATGTTTTCAGGTTTATTTCTACTCCTATCTTCTGTTGCTGTGTCTCTGACTCTATATCATAAAAAAATTTGCACTTCACCCTCAGCACGACAATATGTAATCGTAACTGGTTTTATACATGTATCGCTTCTTTCTAGTGTTGTTCAGATCCATATTCCTGTCCATCTCCATCTACCCAACTGCTTTAATCTCGCATTATATCTTATCACTATGTGTAGTTCTTTAATGTGTTGAATTAATATATCTTTCTGTTTAACTTTATGACACTTCTCGCCTACAAATTATCACATTAAATTAATTTATAAAAGCAATAATGAAAATATGTGTAGTAGAACTACTCAAATAGACACATATGTTAGGAGGGTACATGAAAGAACAATGTTTGGATATGGCAGGCAAAAATCAATTTTATTTTTGAAATCAGTGCTTCCAAGTTAGTTCAAAATAAGTATCAGATATTCATCATCAGAAAAACGAAACAAAATGTTGACCAGTGTTATTATTGGTGAAACTTCATTAAATTCAAGAAAACGGGTGCTTTTAATTTTCTTAAAATATGAATTAAATAAATGTTCCCAAAAATGGCAGCAGGAAATATTTATAGTGTATTAAGACGAATTTTAATTAAACCAAATTTGACACAAAGTAAGAAAAAAATTGTTGCAATTTGCTCTGCTGGTGTAATCACTAAGATAAATTCATGCATTGTCAAATGTTATAATTTGATGTTTTTTGAGTCATCGATTACTTGTTTTAGATATGCTAGTAATGAAATCAATGAAAAAGCAATTTTAGATTTTGAGAAGTAAGCATCATTCCATTTCTACAAGTTGAGTAGAAGTTAGCTGCATCTTCAAAAAAATACTGCAGAACTATGTAATGAAATAGCGAAATAGTCAAAATAAGGTATGGTTTTGGTCTGTAAAGGATATAATTTAGACTCAAATCTTCTAAAGCGGACGGATATCTTATTCAGTCCTTTATAGATTTTCTCCAAAGATACCTTTTCTGATACGAAAAATTGATTGAATAAAAAAGCGTTTGCAAGAGACTAAAAGTTTACCTGAAAGAAGCTATACCATGGATTTTGCAGACTAAATCCGATATAATTCATGCCGTTCATGTTCCACTTAGACAATAGGAATGGCATGCACAGGAGGAGAATACTAAAGGTTCAATATTCTGGTAATTAAAGTCTGAGCTTTGTGGTTAGTGTAGAGCCTGGGCATTGACACAATATCGTTGACGAAGAAAAGAGAGATAATTTAATATAAGAGTACCTTACAGGAAGAGGTACGAAACCAACTATATCAGAAGAGCAGAGCCCACTATATTAGAAGTAGAAAGGGGAAAGAGAGGAGACAGTATGTGTGGGGGTCAGCCAAATATGTGTGTTTGATAGAGACTTCGAGCCAATCAGTCGAATTGCTTTTCTTTAGGTACATTTAAAGATACCCTTGTGTGTGTATCTGCGTTACCATCTACAGGTGAGAGCAGTACGCCATTGTGTACCACACTTGAGCTTTATAGATTATTAGTAGCCGTCAGATGTTGAACTATTTTCTGACACTGAATAGAATGTCTAGTCTTAGAAATGCAGTTTCTGCGAAGTTGAGAATGTAAGTTTGCTATGGGATGTTCTCAATGTTAGTGAAAACTAGCATTAGAAGCCACGGAGAGGGTTGTAATTACATATTCGCCATGTTTAAGGGGGACAGTAATGTTTTCTTGAAATGTGCAGTGGTTGCTACACGAGATAATAATATGACACCACCCACTTAAAAATATATTCGATGTCTCTGTTCATAGACTCAATGTAGACTCGCCGTGAACTACCTAGGTAGCTTGTGGATAGCTCTTGATCGAATGAAGAGTAATATCATCTGCATAGAAGTGGGTGGTGCTGGAGTTGTTGGCAAGTAGTTTGTTTAAGATGTGGAAGGAAAAGTGTGAGAAATTAAATGGAACAGAATTTGATAACACATATAGTAGTAATGAAGTATGCCGAGAAGTTACCGATCCAAGTGGTGAGAGATAGATGGAACCCATAGAAGGCCTGCTTTGACAGGAGGTGCACGTGTCAGACACATTTGAAATATTTGCTGATATCGAAAGGAACGACACTGTTTCACCAAATTTCTTTGCATTTATGAGTGACATAGGAGTGTAAGTCTCCAGCAGATTTGGTTTTACGAAAGCCGTACTGGTGGTCATTAAGGAGAGAAACATGTTGAAGGCGGCTGGAGAAGGTTGACGTTTATTTTTTTTAATCATCTTTTAAGCGTCGAGCGCGTGATAGTGCGGTAACTGGGTTGTCTGTCTTGTAAAAGAGACACTCACTGCACCATGTTTCTAATGGTCGTGATATATTCCTGTGAAGAGGGATTGGGAAGTTAAATGATGTAGAAGCTGGTTCTTAAGCGCATTGCTTAAGAACAAGGGAAGGAACACAGTTAGGGTCGTTAACCTAGTTGTTTTGAAGCAACCGCAGGTACTTTCGTACTTGTCAGGTATGGTGTATATGGTGGTTAGTTTTTGTATGTGCAGTGTGGTGTTAGAATTGTCGTTAATGATCGACATTTCATATGAATATGCATTATCAGATACACTAAAAGGAGGACAATTGATTTTCACAAAGGAAACAAATTTAATCAAGTGTACAATTTATTTTTAACAAAGGTATACATGAAAATAACGTTAATGAAGTGACACAAACTAATGATTTAAGTTTAAGGGAAATGAAATGCTGCAATCACTGCCATGAGTAAAATTAATAGAGTAAATAATTGATACAACGAAGGGAAGATTAAGTTGAGAATAAATTAAGTTTAAAAGGGGTGATTCAGAAGCTGTTAATAATATACCTAAAATTATTCAATTATTTAATATTTTGGACTCTGCTGTATTGAGGAAGTTAGAATCCTTTGGAAACCTCGAGATAAAATTGCAAGAATTTAATAAAATCCTGAAATTTTAAACTGTATTAACTAATTTCTTGAGTTTGTAGAAAATATAATTCGGTTAAAAATCTGTGGAAAGCAAAGTAAACTATTAACATAATTGCATTAGTTTCTGCAGAAAAAGTGGTTTTTCTTTGATTGTTTTGTAGGGGAAGTTTAACAGCTAAATATTTGTTGGAAAAACCTTTGAAATCTGTATCTGTATGTAAAATTATGGAGCTAATCAACGATCTACTTTAGATAACGGGCATTGAATATCCCCAAAAACAGTTTACAGAGAATGCATAAAGCCTTCTCTTCTCTCTTTCCCCTTCTATCTCCTCCACAAACTAGTACATCGAATCCTCCCCCCACCCCAGAACAGAATTACTTCAACTTTCTGAAATTACTTTCTTGTCCACTTTTTTCAACTTGAAGTAGTTCAGGCTGAATATCAACCACATCAGTCAGAAAATTTCTAGATAATCTGTGAATGTTCCTTTCACCTGAGTAAATCCACAAAGGAATCCTAATCCAAAATTAAATGGAACGGCTACAGTTATATCTTTTGTAAATACATGAAAGCAGTCTGATTTCAATTCTTGCTTAACACTGAGTTAAGGGGCAAAATGAGTAATTTCTGATTTCTTGTTATTTTCTCCCTACCTGTTTGAAACTATTACATTGCAAGTATTGCACTATCAGTTTGTACTTTTTCATCATCTTTCGAGGGAAAGTTTTTCAGTATAGTGGTTATTGTTTAAAATGAGCGAACTTGAAACATAGTTTGCTGACGAGTACTTTTATTTTCCAAGAAATTTTTCTTCAACTTTGGCCCGATCGTAATTGAAGTTGGTAATAAAATATCTGGATAATTTTTTTTATATTTAGCAATCCTATTGGATTCCAAGTCCACGTTTCCCACAATAATATCTAATTTGATCATTTTCAACTTCCAAAAAATTATCTAAAATGGGATAAAATGGGTAATGACTAATTTCAATAATTTATTCTTTTTAATTGTACGGTACCTAAATATATTAGGAAGCGAGCCACTCCAGCAGATCATGAAGAAGTTATAGAGAAAGCTTATGGAAAGATAACTAAAACTGCATCAATCTATCATGATGCAACTGAAATTTAATGTTCCATAAGAGACACTTCAAAGACGACTCAACGGTATCAACCACTCTGAACGAATTAGAAGAGGTCGTTTTTCTTAGTGTGCTTTCAAAGAAAGACGAAGAAGGTATAGTCTTTCATATAGGGTAGATTGGCCATGTGGGACACCGGAAATTCAGACATGGTTGATAGGAAAACCATTTTTAAGAATAATGTGCTAGGAAAGGACTGGATGATCGCATTCAAACAACGCTGGTAGCAGCAGCTCATGGCTCACAAACCAGAAATATTGACCAAGGCTCGCAAGAAGAACCTTTCTGAAGAAACACTAGCAGAGTTTTCATGGTGGTAGTGTATATTTTTTTCGAGAAGCCAGAGTTTTTGATGACCCAAATGCTGGAAGAATGATTTTTAATGGGATGAAAGTACGTTTCATACAAGCCCATCTCCAAAAAAGGACTTTTATGCATTTTTCATTTTTCTGATGTGTAAGAATGTATATTTTTATGTATGAGACTTTTTTCAAATGTAATTCTGATAAATTGAAGAAGAAAATTTACATTATCTTGTCTTACTCATTTTTCCCCACCAAAATTTGTCTTTGGGAACAAGCGACGCAAATGTCAGGGAGAATTTTGTAAATCACAGACTCGAGCTGGATATGAAAAATGTGATGTTGGATTATGTATCTCGTGTTTTTCAGATTATCATAAAAGAATAATCTGTTACTTTCGTGACTAACTCATAATATATGAAATATATGATAAAGGAGCATTTTTCAATAATAATTACCATAAAATGTATCATATTTTCACTGTATCATTTTCACTGCTATAAAAGAGGAACATATTATACATTTGATTACTGAATAAAAAGGAAGAAATTACCACAGTTGTATTTTTGTGCCCTTACTATCCTAGCGGTGCCATATGGCACCTGGGCTTATTTAAGAATGTATTTTGAATTTTATATTTCTGGCTTCGAATCACTGTAAATAAAAAGTTATTCTCGCCACAAATGGGTTAAAATGTATAACCTAATCCTTTCTTTCAATAATTGGAAAATGAAATTGACTTCTTCGGTGTGAAAGTGTTCCCAATTTTCAAGGAGTTATCTGGTTATTTCCCACACTTCTACGAATGGAATAATTTCAAATGACAACATGAGAATATAAATATATAAGGATGCTTTAATAGTTTATTGACTGCGGGTTTAAAGTTTACATTCCTATAGCTGTTGATAATATTGGAATTACTCAAGGGAAAAAGATTGGATAAAAACATTTGAAAAAAGCAACATATCACAACAAAAACAATTTCTCTCTCGCTGTTATTCTAAAAACAACAGCCATAATAAAAACATAGTACACGATTTTATACTTTTATTTAAGATTTGCTTCACCGTCGAAAAAATATTTTTCACTATTGATGAAGAACTATAAATCGTTTTTGAATACTTAGTGCTGTTACGAAGAGTGGAATGTTTTACTTAATATTTGCTTTATTTGTAGTTCTATCCTTATTTTGTAAACTTTTTGCAAGAGGTTGCGTTTATAGTTGCTCTTTTACTCCCAAGAATTCTTTCCAAATCTCTTGTGATCATGTTTTCAACTATAAAAGTTTCAACTGCACAGTAGTAACTACATTGTAAACGTTTGTTCACCTAGTTTTATGTTTTCTTGGAGAGATCAAAATTCCTTTCAATTACTTTATTGTATAAATTTGCTTCGATATTTCCCACTTGGATAAGTTTCGAGAATTCTGATATTGTTATCTTTAGACAGTGGGCGAAATATTGAATATTTTACACGCTTTATAGTTTTGAATGTGGACATATTGTTCGGCAATAACCTAGTCGGGATAAGAATCGATATAATCGATTCAGCCAACTGGCCATCAAGGTGAAATGCTACTTTTATCCTATGGCTCTTTTCCAAAGTGATAAAGGATTCTGCTTGATGGTATTATCCATTGTCTTATTCTCTTCAATGTGGGTTTCGGAAAACTGGCTCTGTAATTGACCACAGTTAATGATGAGACAGTTTTCTAAAATTCTGTACTTTTCGGATTTGGAAACGGGCCATTGGAAGAATAATGACAAACATAAAGCAATATTCGCATATGCATAATCTCAAAAGAGATATTGAATGTTTAATTTATTATAATTTTCTTACAATGAAGTCTACGTATTCCTCATCTTTACGTATTTGGTAGGGTCTTAAATAAAATTAATTCTAATTGTTTCATATTAATATGCTTCACTTTTCTAAAATGACCTACATAATTACAATAAACATTACTCAATAATAGTTTGTTACATATTTCTTAAATACCTTCTTCAATAACACTTCGCTATTACTTTAATATTTCGTTCAACATTACTACAATATTACTTTAATATTGCTTCAATATCTATTCAAAATCCTCGTTTCTCACGATGATTATATTTAATATTTATATTTGGAAAAAGGAACAATATATTTTGCCAAGATTATTTGATTCTAGTATTGAATATTCTAGATATTTATACTTCAATAGAAAATTGTGAAAAAAAAACATAAAAGATGTTTAATTCAATACTTTCCTTTTTCAGCCAAAAACTATTTTTGTATGATCTATAAAGACTTAAGCTAGAAGAAAATAGAAAGATCTCATTGAGAAATCAATATCAATTTTCGTGTCAATTCCCTGGTCAAATTCATATGTATCTTTGTGCACTTGCCCGTGCGTGTGTTTGTGTGTTAAAATATGCATCATGGAAGAAGGAATGATCAAGGATCAAAACGTTCGCTTCGCAATCATGAGGTTTCGGGTTCGATCTTAATGTGTAATGATGCAATTGCCTTTTTTACGATAGCCTCAGGTTTACCCAAGTCTCGCAGTTGAATTTGGAAACACAAAAGTTGTACAAGATCTTGGATTGACTGAACATGTGATTCAAAATGTCATCCTTATCACAATGTGTCATGTTGATTTTACCTGAAAATTATGTGTCTGTAAAGTACTCAACCACATACATTCTAATTGTATGTGTAAGACAGTTCAGTTGATCGAAAAACCGTATTACTCATCGTTTGAACCGCTTGAGGAGTTCCATTAGAAATATGTAATAGCATACCACATTAACAATAAGGGCGATACTAATCAATGACCTTATTGTGTTGCCCTCTATCCAAGGCATCATTTGTTCCATTTAGGATTTTTGGGTGGGGTTTGTGGAACTAGAAATGCAATCCATGTATCAACGAGTCTGTTGTGATTGTAATATGTTCTATATGTTTATTCCTCCTCATTTTCATAGCTAACAAAATATATTATCAAAATACCTGCTTAAAGAATGACTTCTGTCGTAGACCTAATCCGTCACTCAGTTTACACCACCACCTCACAACTTAAATACAGTTAATAAAGTTCATTCCATAGAAGGTATTCAGGTCGGATCTCGATTTAAGGATACCTTTCTCCCTCCTTCTCTTCCAGTAATCTTGGTGGCCATGCAGAAGGTCATGACTACTGCGTTACCTCTAAATAAAAGTTTTTAAAAATCTCCGATATAATTATTTAAAATTTAAAAATCTCCGTTATAATTATTTTCATAAAAACGTTAGTCCTAAAATGTTAATTCATTTCTTGAAAGCTATCCCAAAGAATTTCTTCGTGTAATTTTTCAGTTATATTTTAACAATTCCATGCATGAAATCAGAATATTGATAACTAAGTAATATTTCAATTTTTAGAGTTTTAGTAGAACTAAGTTAACATGTTCTTAGCTGGCAGAACTTCAAACACCATCTATATCGATTTGAGGCCTCTTAACACACATGTACTTTGTTAGTCTTTCTCTCACTAAATAATAAAACAACTGCTATAGAAATGTTGAACATTTCACTTTATGGACTGTGTGTACCATCATTCTTATATAGAATTTGTATCTAATTCACTGAGAAGTTTCTCTCTGAAACAGAATATATTTTTAATGGTTTAGTCAGCAGGGAAGAGCGGTGATCAAAACCCTTTTCAATACAGTGACAGACCTGACTCTCATATTTTGTTACAGAGTACATTCCTCTAACGGTCAGGTAGATGTATTCAACCTGTAACGAATTAGTCTCGCTGCCAAGATTATGTGTGCATTACATTTTACGAAATTTTACAACATATATATATATATATATAAGAGTAATGGAAAATGGAGATAAACGCACAGGATGTTATTTAAATCATTTATATCTCCATATCACCGACATGTGTTTCAATTGATACATTAAAAATTAAACCGAGAGGAAGAATAATGTAGAACAATGTATCAATTTCATCAGGGAGGTGATTATAAGCAACTGTGCTTATTTATAAGCTATTTTTACAGATGTAAGAAATTATAATATATATAAATAATACATGAAAAAACTAAGGTGGATAGGAAACGCTAGTAATTTTTTTAAAACCTTTAAGAAATTTGATGTCATGGGACGAGAGACGAAGAGCAGGAAGAGAGAAAGAGAATTAAAGTAGTAAAGAAGATATAAACAAATAGGTGAATGACAAATAGATAGAAATGATAAAGGAAAGAATGGGATGTATGGGATGAAAATAATGATGTATGGGATAAAGTGAAAGTTATAGATGTTATTAGGTAAGGAGGCAGAAATTACTTGAACTAGCTGAAAGTGTGTTTTTACCAATGTAAACACCTATAAACACGCTCTTTATTAGTGTTGATCAGTGTGTGTTTGGAAAAAAAGGATAAATAGTTGTTCTTTCGTACAAAGAGGACAAAAATATTTCCCTTTATCGTAAGGAAACGATCTTGACAAAATTTTCCAATCCCCCAAAAATTGTTTGTTAGAGCCTTTGAAGTGCCAAATTAGTTCACTAAGACCTGTAGTATTACGTTTATTAATATATTTAAATGTAGAAAGATGGCTGGCAATGCGTTTTTTTTTTATTTCTGTTGAGGAAAGACCAAGATCACAGATGGTAATTCGACGATTTCCCCTCACAGATGCACGCACATCTGCGATGTTTATCTCAGTCCTGCTGGTTGTGGGTCTCCCTGAACGTTCGTTAATATCGACATTTTTTCGACCATCTTGGAAACTTCCGAACCACTCAAACACTTGTGTGCGGCTCATATACTCCTCTCCATACACTTTCTTCAAATTTGGGTAGGCGTCCGAGAAGGTATCACCATGACAACTTTTTCAGTTATGGTCAATGCGACGATCACACGCTACACACCTTCCTTCCAAGTAGTGCTGTAAACAGCGGAAATGAGCTAGAATGTTAAAACTTAGTGCACATGCACATCAGATTTTAAGGTCAATCTTTGCCTAGCGGCTTCACTCGGCGTGCTTTAGCTTCGCTATTATGGCAACGGTCTGGATACTTAGTGATCAGACTTCGTATGTATGTATACAATTCGTATGCATGTACACACTTGACTAAATAATGTTCTATTGTGATTTGCAAATATAACATAAGAAACTGACCCAAAATATTCGGAATGCTAATTTCTACTACAAAAATCCTTTGTCTTTCAGTTCTGGGATAATTGATAAAATTGGATGTGAAGGCTTCATTCATTTCTACTGTGTAAATGAAGTACGTCTATCTTTTCTTTTATTTTCCTCTTATTTGCTTCAGTCATTTGACTGCGGCCATGCTGGAGTACCGCCTTTAGTCGAACAAATCGACCCCAGGATTTATTCTTTGTAAGCCTAGTACTTATTCTATTGACCTCTTTTGCCGGACTTCGAAGTTACGGGTACGTAAACACACCAGCATCGGTTGTCAAGCGATAGTGTGGGAACAAACACACACACACACACATATATATATATATATATATATATATATATATATATATATATATATATTATGTTGTAGTAGAGACATGTTCTGTGTCTATCTCCTTAACTTCTTGTAGTTATACTAATGTGTCCATCTGTTCTAATTTAATTAAATTCTATGTCTCTGTGCAGCTGAGAATTGCTCTGTATTTTAAATTGATGTAATGATGGGCTTCTTTCAGTTTCCATCTACCAAATTCACTCACACGGCTGTGGTCGGCCCGAGGTTATAGTACAAGACACTTGCCCAAGGTGCCAACAGTGGGACTGAACCCGGAACCATGTGGTTGGTAAGCAAGCTACGTACCACACACCCACTCCAGCGCCTATCTTGGCAACATTCTTACATTTCATATATATTGTTAATTTTTAATTGTCTTTTCATTGTAAATTCTGATATTTCAACCAGTGAATGACCATCATGATACGAAGTGAAATATGCACAAGTTTCTGTAATGATATGTATTGTCGAGTTAGACACTACGAAAAATTATCCACGTCGAATCTCTTGAATAGAGAAGATCGGAGTGCTTAGATCTTTTGTTTCAGCTAATCTATAGTTTCCGAAAGTCATTCCATCATATATGCAATTTTGCATTCTTAAATTTCTCATGATTTTACTTTAACGCATAACAAGCATCCTGAAAATACAGAAAATCCTTATTTTTACGTCTATTTATTGTTTCCTTTGCTAATTTAGATTGCACTACTTTTATAACTCTTTAAAGCGAAAATGTTTTGAAAATATATTGAACATAAGTGTCTCATCAGCAGAGGTTCACTGACATAGAGCGTAATACCAGGACGAAGATCGAACTATCCGGTGTTCGCTACCTGCCTCAGATAAAGTGAATATCATCTACATTAATTATAGGATTTTAATGAAGATAATAAATTAATCAATCTAGAAGTCTTCTTCTTTTGTTAAACCACTAAAAAGTCATCATTGTCTCTTATCGTATAACTCGAGGAATCATCAATTTTTGTGTAAATTAGGTATCATATTTTTAATAGAAATAAGCGAGAAAATCAAGTTAGATGAAATGATTCAGAAATTAAATCGTGTAATTAATCTTATTAAAATTGGGTATCAAAGAATTAATTAGCAATGTTTACAATTCATTTAACGAGATCTGTAAGCTTAGATAGGCGTATGTTTTCCAAAGATATAAAAAATGTTTCCTAGGATTAATTTTTCATTAAAACCTTATATAGTTCCGTGCATAATTAAATAACAACACTTGTTAGAATTTATTTTAATAAGTTTAAAGTTTTTTTCTAAAGTTTACTATTCACGAAATTTAATTAGCAGATGTTTTGTTTTTCAATTAGCTACTTTTTTGCGTATATAAGTTTTATTTCAGCCAGAGAAAGAGGGACAATGCCCATAGTTTTTGCAGTCTCCCCAGACTGCTAAGGTGAGTACGTTAGATATTTAGAGTGAACTCCTCCTATGAATCATATCCGAATGTAGAGACTTTAGAGTATTGTTTCCTGTGTAAGAATGTCATTTTTTTCTATTCTATATTGCATTTTAAAAATAATATTTTCATTGGTTAGAGATTTCCAATCAACCAATAATTACTGTTCTACATTTCTGGCACGAAAATAACAAGAAGAGGTGAGGTTGAACACATACGTAGAACGTTCTCTCTCTCTCTCTCTCTCTCTCTCTCTATCTCTCTCTCTCTCTCTCTCTCTCTCTCTCTCTCTCTCTCTCTCTCTCTCTCTCTCTCTTCTGCATTTCAACTATAATGGTTTGCAGTTACTCTAAAGTCTCTCAGTCGCTTTTCCAAACACGTCTGCTTCTACCGTTCTCTGACCTTCTTGAACTATCAGCAACTCTTAGGCCATATCTTCTCCTGCATTGGGAGTATACATCTCACTTTACCTGTCTTCAGCTTCACGTAGCCACATCCTCAACATGCCGACACACAGGAACTCCGGATACCCTTGATCTCTTTCTTACCTCCAAACCTAACCTCTGAAAGACCACAACTGTCTCTGTATATATTAGATCATCCGACTACTGCTACCCAATGCATATCCATATACTACACAACGCCTCACCCCCACGGTTTCTACGATTAACCGGATTTACACCAATGTTATGCTAACTATCCATGGTAGCACACATTGAGAAACTGCTAAGCGTTTGAGTAATCCTTTTAGGCATGCGCTACATCCCACACAGCAAAAACTCAATGCTTGAGTCCTCCAAGTCATTCTTTCACCGATTCGTGATATCCATGGATACAGCCCCATTCTCGCTGCCAGCAAATGTACGAATATATATATATATATTTATATATATATATATATATATATATATATATATATATATGTATATACATACATATATACACTCATATATATACACTATATACACACACACGCACACACACACACACACACAAACATATATATATATATATATATATATATATATATATATATATATATATATAGTTATATTTTGGTTTATTTTATAGACAGCACTGTGAAGTGCTCAGGTAGACGACACAAAACGTTAGATATATATATTATACTTGAAAGGAGAATTCAGATAGGTTCAGCAATTTAGTATGATAATATAACATATACTCAGCCATAAAACCGGTGTATGCAAATTATTAAAATGTATTTAATGTATCACTCATTAAAATATTGAAAAATCTTAAAATGCACAGATACATAAATATATAAAAATATAATAGACATATATGGATAGAAAAGCTATACTGATGTGTAAAATATATTAACATCTTAAAAGATATATATTGAAGATATCGTCCTACTTACAGATTAAGGACGTTGTTAAAAGATATCAAAAACTAAAGGTGTAAGTCCTTGCGAAAAGAGGTGAATAAAGAAAGGTTTAAGCATCCAGATGGAAGGTAAAGTTTCCAAAGATTAGATGGTGGTACTCCAATTTCAAAAATTATGTGGTGATACTCCGACGGCCGTTTCAAGGGTACAGTAATCCATACAAGTAAAGGATATTCCTATCCAAATTTTAGACACTTCCTCCTTTAAATATATATATATATATATATATATATATATATATATATATATATATATATATATATATATATATATATATATATATATATATATATATATGTATTCTTTTACTTGTTTCTGTCATTTGACTTTGTCCATGCTGGAGCACCGTGTTGAAGGGTTTTAGTCTAAGAAATTGATCTTAGGACATTCTTTGTAAGTTTAGTACTTATCCTATAGGTTTCTGTAGCCGAACCTCTAAGTTACGGGGACTTAAACACACCAACATCGGTTGTCAAGCAATGGTGGAGGAAACAAACATCGTTACAAAGAAACACACATAAATATATACATACATACATACATATATATATATATATATATATATATATATATATATATATATATATATATATATATATTTAAAAGATAACGTCGACCACTAACGTGGACAATTAATGCGCTAGAAATAGATCACATCTTGTGTCTATTAAGACCTAAATTGTTCTCAACATGAAATATAGCAGCATACCAAAACGTGAGCGGGCAAGACATCTAAAATCACCTAAAAAAGCATTCTCAAACAGGGACCGGTTTCGGATTTAACAAATTCTTACCATTTGTCTATTCCTCTTCAGCCTGATTTGTAATGTAACCGCAATCATCAGAATCGTATACAGAGTTGCCCATATATATATATATATATATATATATATATATATATATATATATATATATATACACGACAGGCTTCTTTCAATTTCCGTCTACCAAATCTACTCACAAGGCTTTGGTCGGCCCGAGGCTATAGTAGACAACACTTGACCAAGGTGTAACGCAGTAGGACTGAACCCAGGACCATTTGGTTGGGAAGCAAGCTTCTTACCACACACCCACGCCTGCGCCTATCTATTTGTCCACATAATATACACACATTTTTAATAAACCGGATCCATAATCCCAAACTTAGGGATATAGTTCTACCTTTCAGTCACTGACTCGAAACTTTCCAATGGCACTACAATACACAATAATAACACGAAATAACACTAATCAATGCTTTTTTTTTATAGTTTTTACTTTTATTTTCTTTATTCTATTATTTTTATATTTTTATTTTTTATTTTATTTTTTATTTTTTATTTTTTACTTTATTTTTATATATATTAATATTCTCAATTTTTATATTTTATATTTTCACTTTATATTTTTACATTCTTATTTTATATTCTTTTATTTCTTTTTTTTATCTCTTATTTTTTATTTTTTATTTCTTATTTTTTATTTCTTATTTTTTATTTCTTATTTTTTGCATTATTAATGTGGGTGCTATTATTTCCTATCAATATTATAATATATTACTACGGTTGAAATACCCCCAATACTCTGTATTTTGAATTTTAACGTCCAACCCTCCCCTCCCATATACTTTATTTCCCTTTTCTTGTTGACATTTTCTAATTATTCATTCTTTAAGGCCTTATATGTTCTAATTACCTTTTCCACTTCCTTCACCCTTTCATCATCTAGATAAGTGTATGTACCAATATAATAGATAAGTTCGTATACTTAAGTTGTAATTCGCCTAGACTGACCATTCACCACAAGAATATCATATTTCAAGTTTACTCTAGCCTGACGCCACTTATTTACGACCCACCACTGATATAGGCAGACACAGCTCATATATATCTATCCCTTACGACCTTTAAGATCTCTGTATCTATATCTATTTATCTTCTTCTTCTACATTTAGATTTTTCCTCACCACCCTTCTCCAACCCGTCTAAATAGTTTAGATGCATCTTACTCTACTATCCAGATTTTCTCTTATTGTTTCTTAGATTACCCGCCCCACCGATTTGACTCCTTTTATTTTTATTTTTGTATGAATATCTGTGTATTTTTCTTCTTAGTATTTTATATTCCTTATTTTATTTTATATTATTATTTCATTTTTGTTATATTGCTTTAACCACCAACTTATTCCCTCCTTTAACACTACCCTCTTAACTAATATAAAATAGTATTGTTTACTTAGCGTTCACTACACACTGAATTGTGGCAAGGTATGGACGGATTCCGGAGTACCGAGGAAATTATGTATAAATATATCAAATTAAGAATTCTACGAGGTATATGTATATTACAATGCAAAATACCAAACGGAACCTCACCTCTTATATTTCATCTTTCTTCCTCCTTTAACTTCTATGTGATATAATTCTTGGGAAAGAATACATTTGCGGCTGAAGATAGCTTTATACTGTCAATTATACACTGATGTAACAACTATAAAGCTTGAAACACGTGTACCGCAGAATCCTTTGTGTTTTGTTTTTATTTTTACATTTACAATTTATTTGTCCATATATATATATATATATATATATATATATAATTACTCAACTGAGATTTTAATGTGTGGACTCACACATTCATTCTTTCCTAAGCAAATAACATGTGGTATGGAAGTATCTTCAGTATTGTGCGAATAAAATCAACGAAAACAAGGTAATAGACTATAGTTAGTGAAATTTTAGTCTTTATAAATAAATGTTTATATTTTTTCTGTTAAATGTACAACAGTAATACTTATAAACACAAAAACATAGGAAACGAAACATTATATACTGTAATGCTCCATACATTTTAATTATCGTTCCCATTCTGCCAGGGTTCTCTAAACCTAGTCATTCTATTCTACATAACATCTAGATAATTTCAATTAGAATTTGAAATAATAATCGAAATAATGTTTTGTAATTTTATCGATATCGCTTCTAAACATTAACCAGGTTTCAGTTCCATGAGAATCGATTTTTTAATATGAAGGCCTAGGATTACTGGTCATACTAGTTAATCTATTATTACAATGAAAAGGTTATTCTCTAAAGTGAAGCATATAGCTGATTGATTTGGCTTCATTCCCTGAATGATACAAATTTTATTCGTACATGAAGATAGAATATTAAAGTCGGATCTTTTTTAAAACGGGGGACACATTTTTCATTAACGAAACACTTTGAAACTTGGATCACTGGTAGAATGTGTCATATAAAACATCTTTTTCTCTTAGTCTTCTTAAAAAAAAAAAGAAATCCATAAATTATTCCATGTTAAAGTTGTCGTATTTCTGTAATTTCAACCAATCACTGACGTCCATTCAGCCGATATACATTAAGTGCCGACTACATAAACAAACGATTCTGAAACAATTAACCCTAACCCTAACCCTAACTCTAACCCTAACCCTAACCCTAGGGTTAGAGTTAGGGTTAGGGTTAGGGTTAGGGTTAGGGTTAAAGCAAATTTAAAATGAAAAAAGCAAATAAAACGAAGAATCGTTTGTTTATGTAGTCGGCACTTAATGTATATCGGCTGAATGGACGTCAGTGATTGGTTGAAATTATCGAAATAAGACAATTTTTTACATGAAATAAATTCAAATACAAAAATATTTTTCTGTTCTATAACACAAAATAGATAAGTATACGAAGTTTGAAAGTCTTTCGGTACCAAAAGCACTACGTAAAACATTAATGAAAAATGTGGCCCCCGTTTTAAAAAAAGATCCTTAAAGTCTACAAGAAATGTTTGTCAAAACAGTGGAGCTCCTGGTTAGTTACTATAACATGCCAACCTTCATGTTTCGAACTGGCATTATGTTTAGACAAAGCATCTAAAGCTAGAGTATAATTACCGTCGTAGAAATTTTATATTTAAGCCTCATAAATTTCCTCTGATATCCGATCTTTACACAGTCATATTCTAGATGTAATTAATACGGTTGTACAGCTGCTACAGCTAAGTCCACACAGAAGCTTAATACATGAAAGTAAACTACTTCAAAACTAATTCTTTTACATCCTCTTTAATGTTTTTTCAGCAGTTAGTAGTAATTTTATACAGTAAATGTAACTCTTTAAAATTGTTTAGCATGGGAAACATTAATAGCAAATAGTAGTTGATTGTCTTGAAAGCATATTTGACGTAAAAGTGTGTAGCAATATATTGATAAATTTACAAGAAAGAAAATAACTTAGTTATGTATTGACGAAACAGCAGATGTTGACCTTAATTAGAAAGTAGTATTGCTGGAAACTTTGTTATTTTGATTATAAATGTGTTATGAAACGTTTCCTAAGGTATTTTATAAACTCAAACTCTAGGTTTGAGATATTTGGTACATAGCCAGAAATCTGTTAATTTGATTTATCTTCAGCAGTACAGAGCGAAAATCCATTTTATCACGATTAACCGCTCTTTCACCTAAAGTAATTACGGTTATCTTAAGAAAATAATTATAGTAGCTAGAAGTTGATTAATAATTAAGAGCATTTTTTTACTACAAATATCCAAGAGGATATTTATTTCACTATTTCTTATTTCTGTCTGGAACAATTAAAAAATAAACGTTTATTTTATTATTTGTAATATATATTTAAATTAGTCACTGAAGTCAAATTCCATATATTTCTTATAACTTAAAACAAATGAACAATTCTGTCAGGTTACCTCAAAAATAAAGTTTTATCTCATATTTTGAAACACATTTTGTTCTGCTTTTATCCTTTACTCACGTGTTTTATAAAATAATGTTTCAGATATTAGAATAACAAATATTCACGTTCCGCATAAGTCAATCTTTTCTTATTTCTATTATGTGCCGCAGTTCTGGTGTCATATCAGGTTTTGAATAAGAAGAGAGTGCTAGCTAAACCCTTAACCCCATTTACCCACCCTTTTGAAGAACACAACATTGTGAATGTGAGGATGCTTGTAAGAGACGGAGAGAGCTAGGGAGAAAGTGTAAGACAAGAATCTGCCCCAGTAATTGACTAGTACTTTTTATCAATCCCGAAAGAATAAAAGCTTTACAGTGGCTTGACAGAATGAGGACAATGATGGACAACGTGTGCGGTGGTATTTCGTTACGGCTTTTCACGTTCTGATTTCAATTCCCATGAAGGTCAACTTTGTTTTTCATCCTTCCTGGGCCGATAAGATTACGTACCAAGTACTGGAGTCGATTTAATCGACTGCTTTCCACCACCACCACGAAACTGTGGCTTGGTTTCTATGCTAAAAATCACTGTTTTATCTGTGATATTTTAAAATTATTCTGTTTATATATTTTTATAATGCTGACACTGTAGTTGAACTTTTACATGAACCTCATCTACGACGGTGGATTACCGGAATATAATACTTTACAGTATCTATTTCAGCACTTTACGTTTTGAGTTCAAATTCTGCTATCTTCAATTTTACCTTTCATCTTTCCAAATTCATTTAAATAATGCACCAATCAAGCACTCGGACTCCATAAAGTTGACTGTTCCGTCTATCAAATTTCTGGCCTAGTGCCTATGTTAAAAAGCAGTCGTATGAGCTTCATTCATGAGAAATACGATTACATAACCACCTTGCCATATTTTTACTGAGTGAACTATTAATGATGGCTAAGGTTTAATCGTTTCATTCAAAAATAGGAACATGGTAGTGTGTTCGATTTTTAGGTATCCTACCTATACTTTTTGATGCTTTTTATTGATATTGTCAATTATTTACCACAAAATATGCGAACCAGTAGTTATAATTTTTCCAAATCATGTTAACAGATGAAATCAGATTAACAGGCAAATCTTTAATCAGCAAAACACAACTGCTAATACACAGGCATG
Source organism: Octopus bimaculoides (assembly GCF_046866305.1). NCBI lineage: Eukaryota > Metazoa > Mollusca > Cephalopoda > Octopoda > Octopodidae > Octopus > Octopus bimaculoides. Next base: position 180,320,177 of record NC_142929.1, on the reverse strand, counting down.
CGATATTTACCCTGTGTATCTTTTAACCTAACTATAATGATTCCTTCTCTTCAGAGCTATGATGTTGTGTGCTGCTACAGAAGTTTAACTTAGGCAAATTTTAGATTATTATTTCCATGATAGGAGGTAAAAGCTAGTTGCAGTCAGATGGCTTTTGGTGAGTAAAGCTTAATATTCTGTTCGTGGTAGCTGCATTATCCCAGATATATAAACAGTATTTGTAGATTTCATTGTTGAGCTACTGTTAGGAAGTTTATTGGTGAAGATTCACATACAACCTACAAGCCAGAGAATGTATAAATAGCCAACTTTACAGATCCACTAAAGTCATGTACAAAAAACTTTCATTGAAAGTATATTTAATATTTTCACGAATGTATTCTCTATAATCCAAATATAGAAACCTTAAATCAAAATAAAGTGGAATATACAATAGACTGCCAACATATATATCGTAAATTAATGTCGTTTGTGTTTTTGGAAAGCAAATTTAATTCAGTATACTACAAATTAACTAGTAATAGGGAATATGTACGAGATTTTCTTGGGCGTCTACAGACAATATACTGTTCCAAACCTAGAAATTGTTCATTTTCATTATTTATAAAAAATGGGAAGTGAATACAAAGCTTTTGTTGCAAGTTTTACGGCCTGCTCGTAATGCTGATGTTATTTTGTATAGTGTTTTACAGTTTGCTTATGATTTATATTAAATCTGCTACAAGTCATCTTTTAAATCCATAATCTGATTATCCGCGACTAAATCGGCAGTTCCACTTAACTTGCTTAATATATAGAAGATTATTGAGCACTCAAGAGAACAAAAAACAAAATTTGTCAAGAAGGAATATCAACTCAGGATATTCAACAGCTAACCAAAACCAACTAGGTGCAACATCTCGAATGGGTCAGACTATGGATGTCGACAGTCAGCCGCTGCAGTGGCTGTAGAATCAGTATGGCTTGGCCTGACATTGCCTGCTGTATATACAACTTACCGAGAAAATGCTACTTATAACTTCAAAAGATATTGGCACTAGCAACAATCCTTTGAAATAATATCGATAATTTAAAAATACACTGGACCGATAGCCGCCCAGATTTCTATATTTTGTGTTGCCTTTCTCCACTCCGATCTGCAGCGAAAGATTTACTACGATGCACCAAAGCTAGCTTTATCTAGACCCCTGAATACGAGAACACTACTAGATAGAAGAAAAACAAATCGATGGGAGCCGCGCCGCACTCGTAGCACTGGAGATGGAAAGATATAACCGGGATATAGCAGTCTGTAGTAAACAAGCAATCTAGAACATAGTACTATCACTGACTCAGTGATGTGTTTCCTCTTTTTATATTCATTTTACCTTCTTTAAAAAAAAAGTTAGCGGAAGGAAATAGCTGGGGGGTTTTTGTATAAAGACTACAAGAATAATGTTACTTTTTCTTACGTATATGTCTGTGGTTATATACGCATGTATATTTATATATGTTAGTATATATGTGTCTACTTCAATTTCTACTCGATGATGTCTTTAAACAGATTATAATTTTACTTAAAAACATTGTTTTCTCGTCAATAACAAACATTACCAAAGTTCGCAGACTTTTGCTGTTTTAATATTGACAAAAGAAATCTGGGGTAAAAATGAAAGTTCAGCCGTTGGCAACAACATCATTGCCAGTGACTCTATTTTTCTCTATTTTTTAATGTCTATCTTACTATCAAATTGATTGGTCTTTGACGTTTAATTTCCGCATTTCTCATGTTATTATCGATCACACTAATTTGTGAATATGACAGAGATGGTTCGGTTTCGTGCATAAAATTGCTTCCAAATAAACATAGCTTTCCATTATTGCATGGAGTCTACTATTGATATGTGTGTTTTATATGATTCCTTGTTATTTGTTTAGTGACTGAAACTGGTATCTGAGAGAGATTAAATTTTTTCTACAAATCAAGATAGTTCAGTCATAAAAAGAAACGAAGGACAAAAAAAAACAAGTGAATCATGGAGATGCTTATAAACATTTCACTATTTTGCTTCCTGTCATTATTGTTGTAGCAAGGATGGTGCCTGGCAGAATCAATACAGCGACAGATCTCATTGACTTGTAGTATATAATTGCGTTGTTTGTTTTTGTACTAAGTTCAAATCCCTCTAGAATTAATGCTACCTGTTATCCTTCTGGGGTCGATAAAACAAGTACTGGGACCAATATAAAGGTTCGTCTTATGTGTCCTTAAAAAGCAGTCTTTAATAACAAATATCATGGAACCAACTCTACAGCACCATCTCTATTGAAAGTTTTAGACATTTTACCTCTATACTACTTATCTAGCTCTTTATATAAAATATAGAAATACAAAAACAATTTTAATTCAGTCAGTTCATTTAATCTCTTGAGAAAGTATGAGTATCTTAGATTTCCATCCTTTCCATAAATACAAAGGTATTTGTACTAAGTCCTACAAAAATCAGCATGGCTTCATAAGCATTTATAAAGTATTATATTTATAAAATTATATAAATATAGTCGTAACGTGTTTTCCAAATCTATTTTTACTGTTTGAAGCTATCATAATTACAACTTTAAATATTAATATGCAGAAACTCAGTGGGACAGAAAATTATTTTATTATATTACTATTATTTTCAAAATAATGAGCTTTAGAATGATAATATTTTTCAATGTATTCTTTATACAAATTCCTTTGACTAGGTTGTGCAATAATGTATACAGTGTATTTCACTCATACACATCAAGTGGCTCTACTACGTCTTATATTATAATTTCTCTGAAATTATCACTTGGTGTTGATTCCTATCACATGGTGTTGATTCTTCTATATCCCGTAATTATTAATAAGGAGGTTAACGATGAAAGTGATTACAACAAATGGTTGTAACTCAGAATTGAAACTAGTCAGATATGTCGGAGTTTACCTTTGCTCTTCTCACAATACTAAGAATATGATACCATAGTTACAAATGCTAAAATTTCATTAGAAGGTCTTAAATATATAAATTATAAATTA
>NC_142929.1:180307134-180312134 GCF_046866305.1 Octopus bimaculoides | reverse complement strand
AAGCTCGTATTTGGTTTGTCTTTTGTTTTTTGTTTTTTTTACTTTAACCCCCATTTAGGACGGAAAAAGTATATCTGAAATGGACGTAAAGCCCGATGGAACAGTAGCTGGAAGCTACGCGTCTGTAGCTGGAGATGGGAACATGGCGAAAACAGTGAAACAGTTGGAAATGCAAGAAATTATCATTGACCGGGAAGCATTATGTGAATGCATGCAATTTACAGAAAGGTAGAGTTGAGCGTAAAGTTCCCACCCCACCCCGAGGAAACAACAACCGGAAAAGGGAGAATGACGGTGATGTACAGGACATTGTATTTGCCGAAAAGAAGATCGAAATGGCACCGGAGGATGCCATTGAAAAATGCTTGGACACAATAAGAGACGACATCTCCTTCTACACCAGAGGGAGGAAATTCGGTATAGTGGGGGTAAGATTTGCCTCCGGAGAGGCAAATTTAAGCACTACACTGTACCAATTATGACTGAAGAATGACTGCTCCTGCCAACCTACTTGAGGAAACGAACCTCTAGAGTTAGGATTGGCAGGATTCCGACAGAAGTGAGAGAGATATGGATAGCGGTGGTTATACTCACTGCAACAAAGAAAGAGGCAAAAGTTGTGCAGGCAACTCGAACACAACAATTGAAATGATGGGGTTACGGCCTGGAATTAATTATCCAGGCCACCCAAACGGATCTAAACGAGGTCCCCGAAATTATCGAGTTGCCGGACGATATGAAATTAACAGTGACAGTGGAAGGGAGACCTCCCACTAGCTATTGTTGCGGCCAGAAGGGACACATTAAAAAGAAGTGCCCCCAAAATCAACAAGAAGAACAGAAGAACGAAGCTGAGAGCCAAAGAGAGCACCGCGAAGGTAACAGAAAGGACCAAGAAGCGACGGAAAATTAAATGAGGGTAATAAACCTGCTTTAGAAGTTCTTCAGTACGTTATGTGTTGTATGCTTTCTAACATCGAGACGTTCATTTCACCACTTATTTTTCATGCTTCTGAATTATTTAGTTAACAGTTTTACATGGGAACATTTTTTTTCTTTTTGACAGAGTTGTTAACCTCATCTCTTAGATAATAAGTTTCGTATATGAAGTGTTTCAACCAGCGTAAACTTCTTGCAACTGTCTTGTTGCATATGTGTGACAGCAACAACAAATCACATCAGTTAGCCATCGATCAAAACGTGCCAGAACGAATGAATATATAGTGCACTTGGTTACGTATCACAAATTCAATTAAAGGAGGAATTAAAAGAGCAACATGTTTGTGTGTTAAATTCTATTTCAAACTGAGAAAAATATTTGCGGTAACTTTCAATTGGGAGAATTGTTTGAGCCGTATGTAATTTCAAGAGTGGTGTCAATATTTCGAATCAGAAAGAACTTCTACTGAATATTATCCCAAATCTGTATAGCCACCCACAATAATAAACGAAAATCACATTGCGAAAATGCATGCTGAACTCTATGAAATATATTCGTCAGTGAAGTATCTGAAGAAGGTATCTCTAAAAGTTAGCGCCACGTGATAAAAAGCTGAACATCCAGTCGCCGAAAAGTTTCTGCCCCATTTGATGACAAATAAGCAAAATAAGAACTGAATCGCAGTCAGTAAGGAGATGCTTGATTTTTCTAATGTAGATAAGTGTTATAACAATTGAGGAAACGTAGTTGTATGACTACGATGTCGAAATAAAAGGTATTGTCAGCAATAAAAAAAAGCACCTTGCTGTCGCTCAAATGCGAAGCTGGTGTTGGTCTACTTATTTGATGGGAAAGATGCTGTTCATCATGAGTTTGTTCCAAGTTGCCCAGTCGATATAGATTTCGCTTGGATGTCTTGCGGAGTCGGACAGTTACAGTGACAGTGCAAAAGAAATGGCTTTAGACATGGATAAACGAATCTTGGATGCTGCAACGCGGTAATACACATGCGCATGCGTTTCTCTTTATCGATGTTTTTTTTTTTTTTGGCACAACACGAGAGGACTCTTGACCCTCCACTCACTCTCATATCAGAAGCGACTTTTTCCCTTTTTTCTTAAATTTGAAATCCATCTTGAAAGGTCACTAATTTAAAACAATAAAAGTGAAAAAAATTTGCTGTGAGAATTGCGCACTTCTCCTAAAAAAATATTTCCAACACTATAAAAACAAAGCTGGAATCGATATATCAAATGTGACGAAATTTATTTTAAAGAGAGACAAGTCTCATTAAATTATAAATGAAGCGATAAATTTGTTTTCAAAAATTCGTTTTCTTGCCGGACGGATGTCGTGTTCTTATTGTTGTCAAAACAGTCCTTTCTTTTGGACATTGTTACCCTAATACTTCGTTGGAAATTTGGTAAAATGTCTTGACATCACACTTAGTAGTATTTTCCAAAGGATAAAAGCTTTGCGTTAACTCTTATCTGATAGACTTTTTCTTAGGCTTAGAAACATCAAAACCTTTTACGTATTGAAAACACTGTTTTCTAATTGTGATTGTACTTTGAATTGCAGTTTAGTTCATATAAGATTATGATCCGTGTATAAATATTGCACCTCTCAAAACCCGAATCTCTCACATAATTCAAACATTTCCTTTGAGTTAAACATAATCAATCATGTGGAATTTCTTGGAACCTGAGTGCATCCAAGTTTCTTAGTGAATCGTTTTATGTTCAAAGTATTACAAACAGCCAAGTTCGTTTCTCTTGAGATTTGTAGCAAATACAAACTACTGGAGTTTAACTTTAGTTAATTCATCCTGTGACGTCCTATGCAATTTCAGAGATTATTTTTACCAGCTCATGCATTGAAGTTCCCAAGAATCATTACTTTATTTCAAACCGTAATTTTCCGAATAGGTATTAAAAAGATTTTTGCCTTGATCACAACCATTCACTGTTGATGCGCAGGCACAGATGAAAGTTATTGACCGACTATAAAGAATGGACTGATGTCTATATATAAGTTTATCATTTAAACCAGAAATTAGTCTCCTAGGATATGGGACTAACGATTATTTAACTGCAAAAACCAACTCCAGACTCTCTCTTTATATTATCATCATTTAGATTATCTGCATTCAACATATTTCAGAAAAACGGATCTCGAGTAAGATAAAAATATCCATCAAGTTCCAAAGAAGGTTACACAGCTCTTCTTTCGGAAGATATCACATTACCAATCAAAGTCCTTAAGATTCTAACGGCCAATCAGAAATTCTATGTATTCTATTTTTAGTATTTTTGTGATGACAGTTTTCGTTCATCTTCCTTTCTTTGGAGCCGATGTGAGGCCAAACCTGTGAGCTTTAACCTAACAAGTCCTTTCTCTTATTCACATTCTGTTGAGAGTTATATCTTTTATAAATCTGATCGTGCTCTTTGTGTTTCTAAGCTATCACCAGTCATATATTACCCACAATCATGTGTCAATGAAAGACTTTATTAATATTTACAATACACAATATATAAAAGAATACGTTTCCCAAAAGACGTCAACTAACTTTGAGATAGTTCAGCAAAATTAAATGAGCAGGCGTGGCTGTCTGATAAGAAACTTGCTTCTCAACCACATGATTCGCGGTTCAGTCCCACTGCGTGGCACATTCGGCGAGTGTCTTTATCTATAGCCTCGGGCAGACCGAAGTTGTGAGACCATCGTATATATGTATATAAATCAAAGTGGGTGTATTTGTATCTGTATTTGTTCCCTACCACCACCACCACTTAACAACCGGTATAGGTGTGTTTACGTCACTGTAAATTAGCGGTTCGGCAAAAGAGACCGATAGAGTAAGTACCAGGCGTTTAAAGAAAGATAAGTACTGAAGTCGAGACATTCGACGAAAAATTCTTCAAGGCGGTGCCCCAGCATGGCTCCAGTCTAATGACTGAAACAAGTAAAAGATAAAAGATAAATATACGCTAACAATCAACAACTGTGCGGAGATGAAATCTTAGATGTCTATATATATAAAACACAGGATGTGTGTCTGTCTGTGTGTTTGCCATGTCGTTATAACTCGAGATACACCTAGCCGATTTTAATGAAATTTTATACATGCATTACACAAGAACCATGGAGTGTCATGAGTCAACAAAATTTTCAACTTCTTGCTTAATGCAGGCCCAGGGGCAGATAAACTGCATTTTTAAAGCATTTTCGCAGCGTTAAGGCCCGTAAGTTGAAGAGTATCCAGTAGCTTTCCTCTAAATTCGCAACAAACATTAATCAGGACCCTCGAATTGCTGTTGACTAAAATAAATTTTCGTCGGCGACTATGAAGCCCTTAAAGATGCAGATTAATTAGATTTGAGTATACTGCAGTGGGTTTTAGCTTGTTTTATGCCATTTTCCGACGATAAAATATTGACACTACTTATGCTTTATAAGTGGTGTATAAAAATTTCATGAAAACCTTTTTGTCCAATTTGGCAGAGGAAATGAGAACATTATTTTTTGTCGGTGCCCTGTTGATGCTTCATGTTACCACCCCGCGCGCCACTGGGCCATGTGCATGTGTGTGCGGCTGGTTAAAGACACAACAGACCCTTTCATCCATTCTCCAGAAGTGCCCTGTTGATGTTTCACGTTTCCAATCCTGCGCAACGCATGTCTCCTTTCTATGTCATCCATGTCTGAACTATATACCCATCATGACTGCCTGTCTGATAAGGGTACATCAAGCACAAACATCACAACCATATGTACGAGACATGGTGATTTCATATCAAGATCTAGCAGATTGGGCCCAGCTAGAATTTCGTTCAGATAGAGTAGCCCTTCTCGCTCAAAAGGTCTCTGAATAAGGGTTGTTTAAGGATCTTGAACGAAACACCCGTGTTTCCCTAGGTGAATTATCCAAACCACAAAGAATTCCTCTCAACACATAGCTATGATGCTCCCCCACTACTTCTGCTTGTGATCAGAGATGCACATATCGCCAGCCACTAAGGAACATGCTCAACTGGTTAAGTTCAAGCAACTGACA
>NC_142929.1:180284634-180302134 GCF_046866305.1 Octopus bimaculoides | reverse complement strand
TGGTAAATGTAATTCTATCGTGATTAAACTCTTACAAAACATTTCACCAAAATATTTACAACACAACCACAATTTTCTGGAACTCTCTCCATCTTCACGTTTTCACAACTTACATAATGACCAAATGCATGGAATTTGCTTGTCTGACATAGCCTGAAAAGGCTATAATCCTTGTTCTTTTCGAAGATTATGCCAAATTAGTTCATACCCCAAAAGTACTCTTCTTGCATAGAAAGTGTTAGGAAATTGTCGTATAGAGAAACTAAGGAATAATGTATTAAGTTGTCGCATAAGTTCCTTTGTATTTTCCACTTGGCACGCCATCGTCATACGTCTACAAAGAGAGGTAAAATTTATTCAACTTTCAAAAACGACAGACAAAAGTTCTCCATGAATAATAGAGCTACAAACAGGCTATAAAACACTACGATAAAAATATTTTGCGTGTTAACTCAAACAGCATTGGAAAGGATTAAACGGGAAAGAAACAGAAGGATCTAACAATCTAACAGGTAGTAAAGAAGGAAAAGGTCATTTAAGATAACAAGAGTATTTATTTCTGTGTTCCTTTCTGTCGAAGTGCTTAGGCTCGAAACGTAAAAGACTTTCTCATTTCCCGAGTGTTAAACTAATACATCTGTTTGTTGTTTACACACTCGTCTTCGTCTTTTGTTTTTGTTTTTTTGTAAATTCTCACTATGTATATATATGTATGTGTATATATATATATATATATATATATATATATATATATATATATATATATATATATATATATATATATATATATATATATATATATATATATATATATATATATATATATATATGAGTAGCTGTGTGGTAAGTAGCTTGCTTACCAACCACATGGTTCCGGGTTCATTCCTTGGGCAAGTGTCTTCTACTATAGCCTTGGGCCGACTAAAGCCTTGTGAGTGGGTTTGGTAGACGGAAACTGAAAAAAACCCGTCGTATATATATATATATATATATATATATATATATATGTATGTATGTATGTATGTATGTGTGTGTATATGTCTGTGTGTCTGTATTTGTCCCACCAACATCGCTTGACAACCGATGGTAGTGTGTTTACTTCCCCGTAACTTACCGGTTCGAAAAAAGAGACCAATAGAATAAGTACTAGGCTTACAAAGAATAAGTTCTGAGGTCGATTTGCTCGACTAAATGCGGTGCTCCAGCATGGCCGCAGTCAAATGACTGAAACAAGTGAAAGAATAAAAGAATAAAACGAATAAAAAGAACATATATATATATACTTTTTTATTAAAGCTGCAAAAAACATCACAAAAAACTGTTACTCAGAGTTTCACGTTTCCGTTCGCGTTTCCAGTTGAGATGGAAACGCGAAACTGAATAACAGTGTTTTGTTATGTTTTTTGCAGTTTTAATAAAAATGCATATTACTCTCCCTTCATATTTGAGTACTGTGTTTTACCACCTTGTTTTGCATTTATGTGCTTACTCTTGCGCGCGTGTGTGTGTGTGTGTGTGTGTGTGTGTGTGTGTGTGTGTGTGTGTGTGTGTGTGTGTGTGTGTGTGTTTGTCTGTCTGTGTGATTGCTTTCGCAGTTTTTCAGCACTCTAAACTGTTATTATACTCATTACAATCAAATAAAATCAACTTGAAACCATTGGTCAGAATCTTTGATAAAAAGTGCATTATACCATATAAATGAACGAGGTTATGCTCACATGACAGAAACAGCCTATATTTGGAGATACATGAAAGGAAACTTATAAGTGCAAACAACTTATCTTCAATTTTATATCAATTTTCACCTATCACGAAAAATATGTGAATTATTGTTTCTCTTTAATAGCGTCTGTAATCTTTATTAACAAGCAATGTGAATAATAAACTATATTTAAATACTAATATTAATATTAATATCTTTCTATCTCTTGTCTTTTTCCTTTTCTCTCTCTCTCCCACTCTGTGAGATATGTGTGTATGAACATGGGTGCTGCATATGTGTATATGTGTGTATGTCTGTAGCAGACGCATGTGCATATGTGCAATTCATATTCACTCTAAAGCATATTTCCCAATATAAATTTAGCTAATACTGGTGCATTTACGAGGTGATATCAAAGAGGTCTCGAACTAGTTATGTTTAATAAAAAAAAATAACTTATATACATAAGTTTTAACATCATCTCCTTTTCGAAATAGCCAACTTGTGCAGCAATACACTGGTCCCAGCATTCCTTCCACTTTTGGAATAGAACCTGGAAATCGTTTTCTGTAAGCGAGTCGAGTACCTTCTGTGATTCGCTCTTGGACTCGACAACGGTGTTAAAACAGCGACCTTTTGCGCTACATTTTCATCTTAGGGAAGAGATGGAAGTCTGCAGGTGCTAAATCTGACGAATAGGGTGGGTGCGGAAGTGATGCCAGGCTGGTTTTGACGAGAAATTCACGAGTGAGGAGAGCTCGGTAACAAGTTGCATTGTAGTTGTGAAGAATCCGGACGTTAAGATTACCCGCACGGACCCGTACCACAGACTAACAACATCAGCAATGTCGTTAGTAGTCCTTCAACGATCCTAATGCACAAGCTGATGAATTTTCTCCATATTTTCGGGATGACTCTCGTGGCAGATCTTCCAGATTGCTCATCGTCTTCCAGGGACGTTCTTCCGCTTTTGAAGCGCCCGTTCCACTTGAAACGCTGCATACGACCCATTGCCTCGTCGCCGTAAGCTTGCCGAAGCATGCTCAATGTCTCTGTAACAGACGTCCCGAGTTTTACATAAAATTTCACACTGTCTCTTTGCTCCAACTTCCTGTCCATAAAAAAAAAACGCAGACTACAGCATACACGTAATCACAAAAACACAAATTTCAGAACTTGCAAAGTAAACAGATCGATGTCACTCAGCAAACTACCTCCTGAAGGTCATTACTAGCTTTCACTGCACACAAAGCTGTGTGCTGCCATCTGTTGGCATACTACAGAACTTTTTTTATGTATGTTTAGCAAAAAATGTTTAAGTTGCAATAGAACATGCATTAAACAGTGAATATACCACAGGTATACATGAAAAATTTTATTTGGGTCAAGTAATATTCTCTCTCTCTACAATCTTTCCAATTGATGCATTTGGTTTGAACTCTGAAAAATAAATATTATATAATTATCAATTCTTTTTAGGTGTTACTTGTTTTTAGTAATTATTGTAGGAATACATTTTCCAAGTCAGAGCAATCCCGTTTTCACAGTTTAATTCCAAATGAAGAAAGGGCAGGTGAAAGGCATAGACCCTCATTAAATGCAAATACAAATAATGATAAGATTTCTGTTTCAATGAAATCTTATGAGATTAAATGAAATCTTTGCATGCATGCATTTGTACATCGTGTGTGTGTGTGTGTGTGTGTGTGTGTGTGTGTGTGTGTGTGTGTGTGTGTGTGTGTGTGTGTGTGTGTGTGTGTGTGTGTGTGTGTGTGTGTGTGTGTGTGTGTGTGCGTGTGTGTGTAATTTATCTCCATAGATTTTATATAGAATTTAGAGCCCGCACTGAATGTTACGAATATATATGAATATTACATTTCAGTATGTTTGCCTTGTTTTCAAATTAGCGTAAATTTTCTTTGGAAGATCTAGATATGCTTAGCCTTAATATTTCTGCTACGACCAGAACACAAATAGTGGTTCTTCATGGGGAGACCTACAGACATCATCAGATTTGCAGCCCAACTGGAATATTTACTGATACAGTAAATACGATCGGTTAAATGAGATTCGGACTACTTTCACTTTTGAGCATCTAATGTATCTCTACAAGAATACTCCAAGATATTGTTAAAAAAGAAAAATTCATGTGCCAGTTTCATTGCCTTGAAACTGATATAAACGAAATATTATAAAGGCATCAAATTTTATCTTGGAAACCAATTAATATGCATTCTATTAACTTATGATTCAAATTGACAAATCATTAAGGTTTTAGTTTCAAAAAGATTCTTCTCCAGAACATTTTTTTCGTTGTCTATCAAGACGAAATATTAGAACTTGTGCCTGGTCGTTCGACCTGCTAGAAATAGAAATCAAGTTCCTTTTAAATTGCAGCCTACTGACTAAAAAATTGGACATACTGAAAATGTAGAATATGTTTGAAAATACACGGTTACAACGCTTTTGATCATACATCTACTTGAATAGGACTAAACAACACTGAAATAATTGAAGATTCTTGCCGTAATACTATCTCAGTTTTTTTTATATGAAACCTTTGTGATTACTTTATCAAAATAAGTGTCTTCATATCAGTTTATATCAAGTTTTTGAAGTAACAATTACTTCTGGGGGTTTTCCTAAAATTGCAGTTAAAATCAGCTTAATCTATTTAAAAAGATAATTTGTTATCTATTGATTTTTGAGCAAGTTTTCCAATTGTATAAATATCATCGAATAAATATTTGCGATAAACCTCCGGTGAGATACGCATGTTTACGAAAGCACGCCATTAGATAGTCAAATAGATACTAGAAGAATAAAATAGCAAAACAATAAACATAGTGCAAATAATTATAAAATAAATTGAAATGATATTAAGTTCTTTTATAATCCGTTAAGGTATACTCGTATTAGAAACACCCCTTCGAGGAAATTTAATTGATTTTCATATCAGCAAGTTCAAAGTAAAGGTATAGTCATTATTTCATGAAATTTAAAACAAATATTTTATAAATTATATTTTATATGTATATTATCAAATATTAGGGAAAAGTTAAGTCTTTTGAAGGTTCAAAGAACAAAGATGATAAAACATATTAGTTGCTGTTTTGAACATTTGAAAATTTGTTTCCTAATTGTTACTTTGTTAACATTTATCTATCAATAAATTAATTTACCTTATAAGAATTTTCGTTAATTAGCTTGTTTTGTTTTCAAAAAGAGGTTATAATCCTAACAGATATGAAGGATAACATATTCCACTAATGAGCAGTACGCATCTGCTAGGAATTGAAAGACCGAGTTCAAATGTGAGAGCCATTCAAGTGTCATACCATAATCAATAAAGCGCTTTCATATCTCTCGGAGAATTCAAATGATTTATAGTTTACAATAAAATAAATTTTATTTTACACTTAAATACATACATCGTTGTTTAAACCCTGGCCAACTCTGGTTAAGGAGACCTATGATCAAAAGAGTGTCTTCCATGACCTTCCCGTTTTTTGTATTTACCTAGGATAACATGTTTAATGTGTTTGCATTAAGGTGTGATTTGAAAACTTGCTTGCTATTTCTAGCAAGTCGAGTGACCGCATAGAGGGTTCCTCGTTGACTCGCTTAGACATAAAATAGAGCTGCGTATAAAATTCATATCAACTCACTTCTATACAAATGCGAAATATTATTTTTGATTCACTATTAATTTTTCTGGCGTCCGAATACATTGACTGAAAGAGGTTGCTAAAAGGAAAATTTCTGGCGGATATGTTCTGGAAATAAACATGAAGCAATGAATCAAGCTAGTAGATTTCATGAGAAATTTCTTTTAAATGGAAGCAACAAAGTATTAGTAATATCTTGGTTGATTGATTCGTGCACTGTTTAGTTTATTTAATGGGTGGTATAGCATGTCAGAAAACCATAAGCAGACAATTCCAAAGCTCTTTGAGAGAGAAATTATTGTACAAGTATTTAATGCATGTTGGTGTGTAGTGGATAACTTCTACAAAAGTAAATATTTGTTTCTTTCCATAGATTTCCAATATCTACTAATTGAGTGTTTATTTTTGCTTTCTTTAGCATTAAACGGGTAGGAAACAAAACTCCTTCTTGATAGGATACAAACCTATCACAGTTGACTTTTCAGGCAGATCAAATTTAACTCAGTACTATAGTTCAATTCTTCACTCAAGAAAGTACCAGATCTTGCGAAAATGTCACCTAAAATGCTTTAGGCCATACATGGGTAGTGTTTATGATGATAATACAGCATGTGTAGGTAGCATTTGCAGAGTTAACACGCCTTATAAGGATAATGACAGTCTTTTGTATTATTGAATCAGGGTTCACATTTTCACTCTTCTTACGACTAATTATTTTTACATCCGCCAATCTTTTGATATTTTCATAATGAACTTCTTATATCTGAAAAATTGATGGAGTTATTCAGATACAACAGACTGCTACTATAAACATTTAGAGCTCGACGTAGATTATCATCATCCAGTCTACTTCTAGTACATTAGTTTGGCTACTACAGTATTTAGTAGCATTACTGTTTATATCATACACAAAAAATATAGGAAAAAATCATGATAAACGTAGTGTTCCCCTGATGACTCATGGTTAAGCATCCAGCATCCACCTGCACTTGGAACATCCAATGCACAACTCCACACGATTGCAATGGTGAAACGTACGTAGGAGCAAATGAAATACAGTTGTGTCTATCATAATTTCTTGTATGTGCGTACGTGTGTCTTTGTGTGGACATACTCTATTATTCTTTTACTTGTTTCTAGTCATTTGACTGCGGCGATGCTGGAACACTGCCTTGAAGGGTTTTAGTCGAACAAATGGTCCCCCAGGACTTATTCTTTTATGCCTAGTACTTATTCTATCAGTAACTTTTGCCGAACTGCTAGGTTACGAGGTCGTAAACACACCAACACCGGTTGCCAAGCTGTAATGGGGGACAAACACAGATACAAAGACATACACATATAGATACACGCACACATACACACATATATATATTATATATATATATATATATATATATATATATATATATATATATATATATATATATATACTACAGGCTTCTTTAATTTTCCGTCTATCAAATCCACTCACAAGGTTTTGGTTGGCCCGAGACTATAGTAGAAGACATTTGGCCAAGGTGCCATGCAGTGAAACTGAACCCGGAACCATGTAGTTTGGAAGCAAGCTTCTTATCACACAGCCATATTGTTTTCAGAGAAGATAATCGTATTTCTCACTCGGTAATATATTTTATTTTTCTGATGTCCAAGTATTGCATAATAGATTTGCTTTCTTTTTATTATTTCCGTAGTTTTACTATTATTTCGTTCTTTCATTGCATTCTCACGTGAACCTCCAAGTAACTTGGCCACGTGCAGTGATTTGTTTTTACTT
Organism: Octopus bimaculoides; assembly: GCF_046866305.1. Classification (NCBI taxonomy): domain Eukaryota; kingdom Metazoa; phylum Mollusca; class Cephalopoda; order Octopoda; family Octopodidae; genus Octopus; species Octopus bimaculoides. The sequence continues at coordinate 180,294,987 of NC_142929.1, read as the reverse complement.
GTATTTTATCTTTTGTATACAGATTAGTCTCCATAATGCAAGGAATGTTTTTGTACTATGTGAGAGAGTAATGTTCTTTATATATATTTACTCTTTTACTCTTTTTTTACTCTTTTATACGTTTCAGTCAGTTGACTGTGGCTATCCTGGATCACTGCCTTTGGTCGAAGAAATCGACCCCAGTACTCATTCTATCGGTCTCCTTTGCTGAACTGCTAATTTACGGGGACATGAACACACCAACATCGATTGTCAAGTGATGGTGAGGGGACAAACACAGACACAAAGACACACATAAATATATACGCATCAGCTTCCATCTACCAAATCCACTCACAAGGCCTTGGTCGGCCCGAGGCTATAGTAGAAGACACTTACACAAGGTGTCACGAAGTGGGCCTGAGCCCGGAAACATGGGATTGGGAAGCAAGCTTCTTACCACACAGCTACGCCTTTAAGATTATTCAATAGCATTTATATATTTTTGATATTAACAATATTAGAAATATGCTTCGTTCTGAATAATAAATTCAGAGTCTCTTGAATACGCTACAGGAGCAATGAAAATTCACAATACTTTTTCAAAAATACCAAATGTTGATCGAACCTTCTCAAGCAAGATACTATCAAACACATTTTAGAGAACTAGGCACATGACATGACAAACGAAACTGAAGTTATAGCGTTGTAGCTTTCAATTATATTTGTAATACCAGACCGTGTCTTACTAAGTCATTGTTGTAAATTACTTAAACTGTTCTGTACCAAATGCAGCATTATGTTTCATACAAAATATATTCACACAATTAACAGTGTAACAGAGATTTTAATCTTTGGGTAGCAACTGTTATTTCCTATTTGCTTACCTCTAGAAAGTATGAAAAATGGTTAATATTCCCTTCAAACCTTACATTTGTTACATTTATTCAAACCCTATAGAATCTCTCTCAATACATGGCTACGATGCTCTCCAACAATTCATGTTCATGATCAGAGATGCACATATTGTCAGCCACTAAATGACACGCTCAAGTGGCTATAGTCAAGCAACTTACAAGTAAATCTGTGGTATTGAGCAGAATATTTACTACAACGCTATATCTGCTCCAACAACTCAGAGTTGAATCTGCCTGAAACGTAATGGAAAAGAGATCAGTTTCAAAACATTGATATCCAGGTCACAAAAGCAAAGTTTGAAGAGAATAGGCATCATTTCTTTTGATTTCTAGATAGAAGTAAATAAGAAATAATACTTACTGACTTCGTTACACAGTATAATAGATATCACATGTTAAACAATAAAGGTCGGTCATTTTTAACGTCCGAGGGAAAACAATTTCATATAAACAGGAACCAGGTAATCTTCCACTGTTCAGACAGATATTTTCAAAATAATATTCTTAATGTCTTATTATGTACAAAATCTAGATTTAAAAAAACTATCTGGTTCAGTGGCACGTTTCATTTTTGAATTTTCGCAAAACGAAATATTACAGTATCATCAATGAATATGTCATTCAGTCATGCAGTATTTTGTTCTCAAATATTGTAAGGGATGTTGGTATTGCAAACATTTACTCGAGAATACTGGTTAAAGGCATTTGCTTTTTATCATTATCACAGATCTATTCACATACGTATAATGGATGAGATAAACGCTATATTTAAGTTTCTTATTTACATTGTCGAAAAAATTCTTATTGTCTTTAGATTTTAGAATAAAAATTTATTTTTCCAAAAATATTCATCTTATCATTGAACTTAATTTCTTGCTATAGGCAGATGAATTCAATTTTAAAATTTTTCCCAAGATTATCTGTGTTATTTATAAAATGCCGATTTATGATAACCATGGTTTTTTGAGAATTCTGAAGCCTATAACTTGATATACTTATCTGTAAATAATATGAACACATAATAGAACAATTCAAAATATTCATTTACAGATTCTGAATCATGAAATTAGATATTCCAGTCCATACCACGCAAATAACAATCTATGAAAATCATCTTTACGGAAATAAATTACATGAAGTAGTATTATTATCAAGTTGTTATAAAAACGTGTTTACATTTTCTGGGCATGGAGTTTAACCTAAAAATGTATATGTTTACATCGTAATAGAGTATTTAAATCTTATTGATTACTAAGGTGGTAGAATTGGTGATACATTAAAGCGTCGGAGGAAATGTTTTTCGGTATTTCTTTTATGTTTTTATGTTGATTTCAAATTCCACTGAGATCAACTTAGTCTTTTATTCCGCAGGGATCGATAAAGTGCCAAACAAGTACTCTGTTGTCGGTACTGATTAACCCCAACCGTCAAAATTGTTAAACTTGTACCTAAATCAGAAACAATTGTCATCAGATTGATTGTAATTGTAGCCATTAGTTGAAAGAGTTAGACAAAAGAAGCCAGACGTTCCCAGCAAAAAGATAGTTTGAGTTATTGTTGCTAATTGAAATAGGGTGGTCGTGAAAACAAAATCCATTAGATTTTCACATTCGTGAATATTTCAGGATACTAATTGGTGTAAATCTTGTTAAAGAGTGAAGTTCAAAAAGACAGCTTGAAAATTACTAGAGTTAAAACCTTTGAGCAAGTCATTTTCTGGGGGACTAAAGTCCTCAATTATAAGAATCTCAAGTTATAACCTAAATGTGGTAAAAGACTGCTTAATTTCTATTAAGAAGAAATTAGGTGCACTATAAATTGTAGCCAGACTCATTTGTTTTACTTCTTTCAAAAAATGATATCTATCCAAGTGTACTACAAAAATCAGTTGGTTTCAAAAGGATATCAACCGATTTTACAAGATCTTTCTTTCTTTTATTCTAAAGAATTCCATCTGCCCATATTTTCCAATAGTGGTCAACTAACAGCTTTTCCTGGTAGAATATGATTTATGCCAACCCCACAGATCTCAAAGGTTTTGCAAAGGCCGTAAATGCAACATCTTCCTCCTGAACAAACCAATAAGAAGACTCTCTGTCCCTTGAACAGTTGTTTTGGTATTCTTCCAAGTGTCTTTACTTTCATGCCTCAGATTTTTCTCGGTTGTCGGCCCAAATCCAAATACAATATTTTTCATATGGAATTTATTCTTTATATTTTCCATCCTTTTCGTGTTTTGATGCTCATCCTTACGTTTCTGTATTTATCTTCACTTTCCCTAGCATACTTTTCCAGTACTATAACTACCAAATGTGCAGTGCCTATAACATTGAATGACCCACTTGTAGCTCTACTCTCTTGTCTTCTTGTTTATAGCCTACCTTTGGAAAAATGAAGAGAAGTTACGTTTGCATAACTGAAATTTTATCATTATGGAAAAGTGCTGTACGACAGCGAATGCCAAGAAAGATAGAAGAAATAGAGATTGCATGGGATATATTTATAAAGGGCACGAAAATCAAGAAACGAAAGCAATCGTCGAGTTTGGGAGATAGCAGAGGGGGAGGAAGAAATAAGTAGGATAAATTGTGGTAAGAGAAAATGGTGGATCCATTCACTCATTCTTTCTCTAATTTCATTTTGTTACTGTCCCTATTACGAGCATGTCTAAGCGGTGAGCTAGCAGAACCATCAACGTGCCGGAAAATTGCTTATTGCTTAACCCACATTGCAATATGAGTCAGAGGTGAGAGCAGTAACATCAAATTTCTTAATTCATTTGATACCAGGCGCATGTCCAGAATAAACGTCACGGGACTGACCTTGTTTGGTTGTAGCTCAATAACTTAAACCGGTAAAAGAGCAATATGTGCGTGTCTTATTATATATAGAGAGAGAAGATTTGTCCGAAATTTCTATTTTTTGCTTTCCACGTGGACAAGTATCTTTATCAAACGATACGTTATGGTTATGAACGTTTCAAGTGTTGCTTAATAATCAATTTCTTGAGGTAAACTAATTAAAAACAGCAGGTTTAATAAATCATGTAAACATTGTTGAAACTTCATAATTTCGTCCTATTCCAACACAATGCTTAATTATTTTAGTTTTGCAAACAGAAGCCACTATGTATTGGTTGAAATGACAGAATTCACGCTTTGTTCTGCAGTTATATGTGGAATCAGTAGAAGCTTCTGTGGAGGAATTAAATTTGACGTATCTATGTTACTTTTTTCATTTTTCAAACAAATCTCAATGGGATGCTATATTCCGTTCTTCTTTCTATCAGCATATTATTTACTTTTTTTTATCAAAAGATAAAATGCCATTTTACGATCGAAAAAAAGTTTAGTTGAATCACACTACATTTAAGCTTTTACTGCCGATTGATTTAATGTTTTGAAACTCAATGACATTTAGCAAACGATATATATTGAAAAGACTTCAAAACACGACACAGTAATATTCCGTGGAGAAAACTAAATCTGCTGAGAATGTAGAAGTGTGTGTGTGTGTGTGTGTGTGTGTGTGTGTGTGTGTGTGTGTGTGTGTGTGTGTGTGTGTGTGTGTGTGTGTGTGTGTGTGTGTGTGTGTGTGTGTGTGTGTGTGTGTGTGTGTGTGTGTTTGATTCTTTAACTTTTACAGAAATATTGCATGGCTGAATCTTTATCATAGTGAAAAATAAATTATTTTTGTACTAGAATAACTGTGTAAATCCTAACATGATTTTGTACATCCTAAAAAACTGATTGAGTCATTTTTTTTAGCCACAAAATTCTATACTTTATCTGCAAAGCCATTTGAATTATTAAAATACGTAAATACGTATGTGACATATTTATACATTATTAGTGTTGTTCGTTGTTACTCAAATGAAAAGACTGAAATTGTGAATAAAATTACCTATCTTCTTTACTTTTAATAATCATTTCAATAAATCAGACATATGTATGATATCTTATCAAATCAATTCTTGGAAATGTATATTTTATCAAATAGAAGCCATCTTGTAACTATAACTTAATCTAGCAAGAATGATGACATATTCTTCCTCGTCCTTTTCCTCTTTCTTACGTACAGGAATTTCTACATTATTGCATTCATTATTCAAATGAGATGCTAGGACTCATTGGATTTTAACTTTCTGGCAACGTTTTATTGATTATTATAATAGTTTTCAAGATTAAATGCTACTTTTACTCTGTGAATAGTAGAAACTTAACGGAAATATAAATATATTTACTTATATGTAAAGCAAATGCTTCAAACACGTTAACATGCAATGTATTTAAATATTTAAAGATACAATCAGCTTCGGGCTAGGTAGGCTTTTACTTTTCGTTTTTAAATATAATTAAAATGGCTCTTTTATACAAAATGAAAAAAGACTCCAAGCAAAAATCGTAACAGCTAAAATATCTTACATTACAGTTTAAGTTGCTGGGGTTTTGGTATGGTAAATTCATCGATTTATTTCTGTTTGGGCAGCTAACGTGGCATAATTCAATCCAATACATTGTCAATGTATATAATCACAAGAGGAATAACAATTATTAAGAGATAGATAGATAGATAGATAGATAGATAGATAGATAGATAGATAGATAGATAGATAGATAGATAGATAGATAGATAGATATATGCATACAAACATACATACATGATATCAAAAGTATATAATTCTAAATATATCTCCAAATATCGCTTTATATTCATACAAGTAATGTTTCTTTTAATTTTTGAAGGTCTTGTCTGTGTAGATAACACCAAAGGAAATCTTTGTTGCGTCAACTGTGAAAGTGTCAATGCACCTGTAACTTCTTCGAGAAATTAAGGAGCTTCTTTGGCAGCCATTGTTGGAGCTTCAACGCCGATGCTTGGCTTGCTAAATGTAGCAGCCAAATCTCCGTCAAAGTATCATTTACCATCGGAGAAAAGAACGACGCATAGGATAATATAGTCGGGGATACAGGGTGTTTCGAAAAGATAGAATTGCTTCTACAAAAATGAGGATCTAAACAACAGCAAGACGTTAGCAAATTTAGCAACCTCTATTTAACAGACAGATATTTCTAATGCAAATGGAAACTGATATATTCAATTATCTTAATGGTCTTGTTTTTTACATGTTAGAAACAGAAATCTTAAAATTTTGTCTATATAATTAGTTTCCTGGAAACATATTCACAGATAATAATAATAATGATTTGTGAAATAAACACAAATTTATAAGTCGTTCAGTCACAGGTCATTGGATTAGAGTTATTAGTATTATTAGCATAAAATGGTATTTTTATCATATTTCAGTTGAGACGTAACAGCCGTAATTAATTCTGAACGACACTGTTTGGTATATTATATTTTCAATATTTCCAACATAACTTGGATTAAATGTATTTTCGTATAGCAAACTGATCATTACCTTCCATGAATTTGATTATTATTTACTTCGTGCTGCAAATAAACCATTTAAGCTTCTTATTAATTGATGTCTTGGGAAGAGAAAATCGAAATAAATATTTCACTTCATATATTTCCTGAGGCACAAATATTTAGAAAGATTGCAACATCCAAATTTATCACATACGTGAAATCTTATTTAGTTTCAGTCAGGTATGTTCATTTTGAATTAACAGAGAGTTATTGATTATACTATGTTTTGATACACTAAAGTGATTTAACTATTTCCCACCATAGCTGAAAGGTTTTGATCGATAAAGAACTGCAAAAATAATTAATTCCATTAATTGAAGATGTTGATTAATGACTGGTTGAAAGATAATTTAAATCAGAAATCTTCTAAGAGTGTTTTTTTTTAATTAATTGTCTGAGTCTAATGTCTCTCTAAGGATAAAATCTAAATTTATAGATAACTTTCTATCCATATTTACAATAAGTTCTAATTTTTCATGTATAAATTTTTCAATTTAAAATGGAGGCTCTAAGCGTGATTTTTTTTATTCGTTCATTGCGTCACCAACTTATTTGTCAGACCAAAAGATATATATATATATATAGAAACGCTCCACCAACCTTAAATAAATCAGGTGGATACTGCTACTGCGTGGAGATCAAGACAGCATGCCTCCTCTGGCTGGAAATAACGGGTATTAAGAGAGGCAAATCAAATAAAATAATGGAAATGGGAATTCAGCCTATGTCACAAACTATCTCCGAGAAAGTGCACTGCCATTGTATGGTGTTTGTACTATACACACACACACATATATATGTGTGTGTGTGTGTGTGTGTGTGTGTGTGTGTGTGTGTGTGTATGTATGTCTTATGTATGTGTATGTGTACATGTACTGTATTTCGGGAGGTCATTTTTTTGCGAAATAAACACACGCATTATATATTCGTTCTTCACTCGTTTATTACTGTTCTTATTCTAACTCATGTCCATTGTCCGGAAACATTTCGTCACACATCCGTGACCTCTTCAACGACACTTTCCGTCTTCGTGTGTGCTCTTGCTCCGCTTATTCCATTCTGTTCTTCTATGATGTGTATCCTTATATGCGCATATTTTTGCTTCCGTATTTGTATGTGTATGTACATGTGTGTGTGTATGTGTCTGTTATTGTTGCTAGTAGCATTATGACCCTCCCCTTAGCCCCGTCCCCTCCCCCTTTGTCGCTGCTGCTGCCCTTAAACCCGACTTTTGGTACTGTCCTATATCTCTCTGTGTTTGTGTGTTCTTCCACGCAGCTGCCATCGTGGTAGTTGTTGTTGTTGCTGCTGCTGCTGTTACCGCTGTTGCTGTTGTTGTTGTTGGTTGTGTTCTGGATACGGCCCTCTGTGAAGTTACTACTTGTGCGTGTATGTAGGTTCGCTTCCTATGTTGTTTGTATCGTGCCCTTTATAAGCTTTTTTTCTATCATTATTTATTATATTTATCATAAGTATGTGCATATTTGTCTATTGTGTGTGTGTTACATTGTACCTATTTTCTCTTCTAACTTTAGTCGTCATGTTGTGTGGTTTTGTGTGGTGATGGGTGTTCTTGTTCCATTCATGTTTTCTGTTTAGGCTTAGGTCTGTCTATTGTTATGTGTGTAGCCTCTGTGATCTCAATGTCGTATCAGTTCTATACGTTGATAATACCTTAACATCTATGCTATTAACCAAGCCTCTATGTTCTACTTGAGCATGTTGGTAGAGCACTGACGAGCCTTTCTCTTTTTCAGCTCTCGCCAGAGTTCACCAATACGCTCGACTATACTGTCTCTCCAATGTAAGTAGTTGTCATATTTCTACACCGTCCCTCAGTACATCGTAAGCAATTCACTATATTCCTAACCTTACATTTAACCTGTGGGTTCATCCTATAAACAATACAATTGCTCTCCATACATGGGCACCTATCGAAGGGATGAGTTCTACCGATCAGGGATTTTATGGGGGCAGCGGGCCTTTCTACTACTTTAATCCGTAGATTGGCTTTATCTAATGTTTTTCTAAAAAGGTATGCTAGTTCGTCGCCAGGGGTAGCATCAATGAACATGTCACTCTGGTATTTTTGTTGTTATATCATGAGTTAACCTCATCTATCCTTTTTCTGGTCCTTTCTGTGCAGTTCCAGGATTTACTCCTGTATAGCGAGCAGATTCCCTTAGCACATATATACATATATATATATATATATATATATATATATATATATATATATATAGAGAGAGAGAGAGAGAGAGAGAGAGAGAGAGAGAGAGAAATACATATACATACAAGGGTCGGCTGAAAAGTTCATAGGCTGATCCAGTTATTCTCATGGAATGTGACCAAATGAAGTTTATTTATCAATATAGTCCCCCTTGCGGTCCACACACTTCTATTGTTGCAGTGCGTGCATCTTATTGGTGAAGCTTTCATTCTGTTGGACAAAACAGTCACCAATAGCAGATATGACGTCACCACCACTACAATACTCGTTCATAGCCAAGTGATTTTTCCTGTTGGAGAACAGATGATAGCCAGATGAGATCAAATCAGGAGAATAGAGAGGCTAATCAACCAGTTCAAATCCAGTCAAGCACAGGAGCCATTGAAAGCAGCGACTTGTATACTGGAGCATTGTCCAGATGAAACAAGACTTCTTTCATCAGTTTTCTTGTGCGTTTGGTCTTGATAGCCTTTTGTAACTACCTCAGCAAGTTGAAATAGTGCATTGACGGTGTCGCTCTTTTGAAGATAGTCAATAAATACAATATATTTTGTAGCCAAAAAAACGAGTCCACCACCGTCCCTGCAGATCAAACGACCTTGAACTTTTGGGGGGCAGGTGAGGAGGGTTGTTTCCCCTGCATCGATTGTCTGTGTCGTCTCTGGCTCAAAGTGATGAACCCAACACTCATCCTAACTTAGGAAGCGTTCATGGAAACCAGCTAGATCTACCTCAAACGACGTCAGATCTTCCCGTGACGTGATCAGCGTGGGGTACTTTTGATGATCAGATGTCAGAAGATGTGACACCCACTGAGCTGAAACCTTCGTCATACCAAGTTCATTGAGCTCGATATTCCCAATTCTCTCATGGAATATGCAAATAGGATTGGCTATTGGATTTATTGTCAATCGCCTGTTATCTATCACCATGTGGTGAACACGATCAATGCTTTTTTTCGGTGGTGGTAGTTGCAGGACGTCTAGACCTTAGATCATCTTCAAGACTCTCCCTTCTCCTCTTAAAATCAGCTACCCACTTTTGAACTGTTGACAAAACTTGAAGCGCCATCCCCTAATGTAGCAACCCTGACAGCATGAATATCTTGCAGGCCTAACCGTTTTTCTACAGGTACTTGGTAACAGCACGATGTCAAATTTTGTCGATTTTTAAAAGAAGCTGCTACTAATTACTTTTGAAGTTTACTTTAAACAATAAGATGTCAGTTTACCTTGAAAGCAACAATGCAGTTATTAATAAGTGTTGGAATTAACGCATGCAAAATTTCACAGTTCAGGCGACACACCTTCAAAGTCAGCCTAGGAACTTTTCAGCTCACCCTCGTATATACAAAGAAAGAGTCTGGTTAGTTGTGTGAATTTGGACAACAAAGACGAATAAAGATATATTAATGGCTATACAAGATAAAGTCTTTATTTATATACATTACCTTCGCTTCAGGTAACAGTGAACTAATATCATGTGACAACCGCGATCAACACTGAATGAGGTGAGATAATCTCATGAATCAAAGAATTTTCCGCAACTCCTTGCCTCCAAACACTTGTCTTTTTCGAAACTTCTTGTCCCCAGATAAAATAGGCCGCCACGGCAGCCTGTTTTATCTGGAGACAAGAAAACAACTATGGACAGTGTTTTTACCTCAATAGGCGTCATGAGCATTTCAGCATGCATATGAGGTAGGCATTTTACAAAGGAGCATTAGAGATGTAGGGTAATTTGTATAATTAAAACAGCAATAAGCTACGAGAAATCAGTGGGTCCAGTAGCATA
>NC_142929.1:180250045-180284134 GCF_046866305.1 Octopus bimaculoides | reverse complement strand
TAAGGCAGAAGGGTATCAATAGAGAAATAAAGTAGCATGGAATAGAATGGACTGCGATTGTATGGGACGAGTAAATGGTGAGGAATGACACTTAAAAAATCACTTGTCGAGAAATGAATTTGGTAAAAATATAAATAAAGATTAATTAAATAGGAGTGGATTAAAATATATAAATAGATGAGAAAACATTAATTAAAGGACCGTTAATCGAAAAGACAGCCCATTTGAAATTTGGCCTGTAAGTTATAGAATTATTATTCTTGCCATCGAGCTTAGTATCCTAATCTATTCAAGTTTACAGAGATATTTTTGTCTCCTTTTCCAAAAAAGGCTACTTTCGAGTAGCATACTAACAGTTGTGCAATATTCCAAACCAAGGTATGCTGTTATCGGAGCGTAACAACATCACAGAGACGTAAGTTCCTCTCTCTTAGGCCTACCAATGTTGAGTGTAGTTTACAAGCATTTCAGTTAGTAGAGTCGTCAATGATTGGTTTTGTCGATGAAATAAATGAAGCTATCAACATTCCAGCATTTAGTCGGTTACATTCTACTTACAACTGTACCTATTACAAACTTAGTGCCATTTTTTGTAGAGCCGTCAGCGCTTGTTTAAGGTCGGCGGAATGACAGAATTCAATATTATAATATTCTGTTGGTCACTTCCCAACTGCTAACGGCCATAAAGTTTAAAATCAGTATATCCATTCAAGCTGTTAGTTTCTCTATAATATCCTCGTCTTTTTCTGGATTTGTATTCTAAAGATATTTCTCAAAATTTGGCTGTTCTATTGGTAGTAAGTAACTCAACAGGTTTTTACGAAATTCTATACTTTGACAGGTTCACTGTATTGGGGTATTTACAAAGCTTATCTGTTACCACCTTCTGACGAATTGCCCTAAAATTTCTCTTCACGACAATTGATTTAATTTAGTGTGTACTAGACCTTATTCAGCTTCCTAATTCAGCTCCTTCGTCAAACTCCTTACCTTGCTAAATGGCATGGGTCACTTAACTATCTGCCTGGACTATATATCAAACTTTCTACAAGAATTTATGATCGGATAAACGCGCCGAGTTGACCCAATTATAACATGTAATATGAATATATTTATAATGTTACGTAGTGTATAAGGTACTTAGGGTGAGCATATATTCTTTATACTAAAGGAAAAGCTGTCGATAAGTATAAAGACTGTAAGACTAGTGATTTGTTGAGGAGTTAAAAAAAACTGTCAAAATGCAGGCAAAAATAAAAACGATAACTTTAAATGAAAATGGAATCGATATTAAAATAGAATATATGGATTTTTTTTCTAAACTCCTCTAAATTAACTGATTGTAACTGATTATAACTTTTAAACGGCCTCCGGTGATTTTTTCTTAACATATCGTTCTGATCCATCTTCAACGTGAAATACCTTCTAATTATTACGTAGGCACCACTGACAAAAGGCCTGACAGCATTTCTTTCGGCAGTTTACGCTCCAACTTTGCCTTTCGAGTTCGATAAAATAAGTACCAGCTGAACACGGGGGTCAATGTCACTGATTATCTCTCTTCCTTAAAGATTCTGACCTTGTGCCAAAATGTGAAACAAAAACATTATTGCTTTACTCTCAGCACAGTTTTGATTAGTTAAGACAGTGCCCTTATATCATCTACTGTTTATTTTGTTTTACTTTTTTTTCTTTTTGTTAATCCAAGAATTTCTCTATGGAATCAATTATAGAGAAAATATTTCCGCATTAGAATGAGATTCTTATTGTATCTTTAATGAGTGTCTTATCTGTTAATGATAAAATATTTAAGTGTTGTGTTGAATTTGTATACATTCTCGGCCTTATAAATAATGTAATTGTTTATGTTGAAGTTGTATTTCTTTCTAGTCTTATTGTTATTTATTTTAAGATTGATTCTTCAGTGTTTCGGGGTGAGAAAAAATCATTGAGCTTTTAGTCCATGTCAATCCCGATTGAGCAGTCCTAGGACCAAAACCATTCTGCTTTTGTTTCTCCGTCATCTAAGATTATATTATCCAGTGTGTGTCTACTGTTTTCAATCCTGTTAGAATAAATTTCTAATCCTCAGATTCGCTGCATACAATTGCATCCCGAAGCTTAGAAATTATTTTCAAACTTCAACTCTGATCATTTGCTGGCTCTTTACAAAGAGCAAGTAAAGCTCACAATGAAATATTCCAATTACATCTGAGTAATGCAACAACCATCCTTGCAATCATCCTATATCTGTCTAAAAGAAAGCCATTGTCTAACAGGCAATGACTCACCAAAGCCTCTCACAAAGCCATGCTTCGGAAGCACCACTTTGTCCAATTCTTCCTATGATATCATATCTTACATATGATATCGTTCTTATGAACGATATCATATGTAAAAAAAAATATAAGTGCAGGCGAAGCAAGATTTCCTAAAATATTGCTCCGTCTGAAACGGTTTTTTTTTTCCTCTAGACGGTGACTTACAGACGTTCAAGCTGAACATAATTCATATTGATCTCACGAATCTCAAGAAACCAGCAACGGCCATGGGCACTTTTTCCAGATGACTGAGCTATACATAAATCTAATATACGAAATCAGTTTAGTCATTACAGCAAATTCCTTGCCTGGGGATTACTAATTTTCTATCTAGAACTTGTAATTCTGAAACTCCTTCCATATTTAAAATTTTCCTTTAAGAGTTTCTTAATATATAATTAGCATATTTTTAACACTTAATATCCATATTATAAGTGAAAGCTTCGCATATTCCTTGCGGTTGATTCTCAGACATAGCACTGTCTTCTTATGGTGTTTCAGAGTAACAATTAATGTGTGTGTGCGTGTGTGTGTGTGTGTGTGTGTGTGTGTGTGTGTGTGTGTGTGTGTGTGTGTGTGTGTGTGTGTGTGTGTGTGTGTGTGTGTGTGTGTGTGTGTGTGTGTGTGTGTGTGTGTGTGTGTGTGTGTGTGTGTGTGTGTGTGTGTGTGTGTGAGCATTTATATCCCAGTGAATTTAATCTAACGTTGATTACATACATCCTTGGAGATATTGGCTTTCGGCGTTTGATTAGGAGGAATTTTTTTATCAATATATATTCTAAATGGTCTTTCTTCAGAACAATTTATACAATATTGTAAAATTATCCTTCAGCATTGAATTCGAGAAATTTGTCATGAGGGAGGCATTGGGTTCTCTCTATATTTAGTATGTTGATAGCAAGTAGTGACTACTATAGATGTCAAAAACTGTCTCCAATTTTTAGTTACTTGGATTCCTTTTCTTTATAATTCTCAAAGACAACTTTGGTGATTACACATTTAACATGATTTTTTCTATCTTGTTAGTCTGATGTATTTTCTAATTTACTAAATTTGAATTCCATACACACCCACGCCTACTTACGCATATATATAAATATATATACGTACAAATATATATCTTTTTATACTTTACTTGTTACAGTCATTGCGCTGTGGCCATGCTGGGCACCACCTTGAAGAGTTTAGTCGAACGACTCGGCTTTAGTACTCATTTCTTATACTTAGACTTATTCTATCTGTGTCTTAGGTCGAACCACTAAGTGAAGGGAACATAAACAAACTAACATTGTCCACATCATCATGTGGGCATTGAGGTCCTCAATGCCCACATGATGATGTGGACAATTGTTCTTGGACCCCAGAAGCGCACAGCCAACAACTTCCAAGCCTGGAACAATGATATCCCGACGCTGTATGGGCTCCGTAAGGACCACAAGGTAACTACCAATCCTGTATTGGGACCACCAACAAGGAGCGAATGTCGCTAGCAACTACAGGATTTCCTACTTCCTCTCAATGATCATACGCCCCATAATCCGGATGTCACCTGATGTCTGTGACAGCACGGAAGATCTCCTCAGCAGGATCAACGACTGTAACAACACTTGCAACCTGACAGGGTGTATAGTGGGTAGCATGGATGTGGTATCACTATACCCATCTATTGACGTGGATTTTTCAGTGGAAAAGTGCGTGAAGATGATCAACGAGAGCGAAGTAGAGTTCCACAAGGTCAACACAGAAGAACTGGGCCTCCTACTTAGATTGACATATGACGATGTATATCTAGATAGATACGACCTTAGAGATTTCTGCCCTAGTAGACGTTTAAGAGGTAGACCACCCACAATTACCTCTATGGCTAGGAAGACCCCTATAGAGAGATGGAGTGGATGGACCAGAGCCATACGGACCCCCACTAATATCCATCAGGCAAAGAAAATGATCGCACATGCACTAGGAGCTAGTATAAAGGTTACCCTAAAAGGCCACACATTTATATTTAACAACAAATTATACGCCCAGGACGAGGGGACAGTCATCGGTGTTAGTATCGCCGGTGATGTGGCCAATCTCTTCATGGTATGGTGGGACAGAAGGCTTAAGGAACGCCTGACACAGAACTCCATACTCGTGAATATGTACTCTCGATATGTCGATGATATCAACTTAGTGGTAAAGACACCCCCAAAAGAGAGTACTCTTGAAATAGAAATAGAAACTAAGACTATGGAGAGCATCCAGCAAATAGCTAACTCCATCCACCAGAGTATTAAAGTTACGATAGACTACCCTACTAAACACCCTAACCATAGATTACCTGTATTAGATACTGAACTCTGGCTATAAACTAAGAATAATAAAACCCGAATCCTCCATTCACACTATACAAAACCTATGGCCTCCAAATACCTGATCCACCGGAACTCGGCTATTGCGGACAATGCCAAATTCAATATATTGATGGCAGACCTCGTCAGAGTAATGCGAAATGTCTCCTGCATGTGCAACCCTACAGAATTAAAGAGACATATACATTTCGTTCACCGCATGCAGTTCTCAGGTTACAGCCATAAAGAAAGGATCAGCGTATACAAAGGAGCCATGAAGAAGTTTGAAACAATCAAACGTAACGATAGGAATGGGATTTGCCCACTCTATAGAAGCAAATCATGGAACACCATTGAAAGGATTAAGAAGAAAATAGGGAAGGCCAGCTCATGGTATGATAGCCACAAATACCAGAGCGCCATGTTCGTCGACACCACCCCTAGAGGCGAAATGGCGTACCGCTTTAGAAGGGCCCTAGACAAACTTAAGCTAAGAATTAAGGTTGTTGAAAGGTCAGGCAACCCTATCAAATCCCTTATCAGTAGAACATACCCTTTTAGTAGAACCCCCTGCACCGATAGGAACTGTACCGTATGTAGATTTAGCCCACAAACGAACTGTAAAACCAGAAATGTGGTCTATAGTATAAGATGTACAGAGGGACGATGCAGTAACAAGACAACAACATATGTAGGCGAAACTGCAAGGAGCATAGGGGAGCGGGCAAATGAACATTGGAGGGAACTCAAGGAAGGGAAGAGCTCATCAGTTCTGTACCAGCACGCTGAGCAAGAACATGGAGGCTCAATCAACAACATAGAAATTAAAATCTTATCCACACATAGCAGAGACGCAGCACTTAAGCAAATTACAGAAGCTACACACATAATAGAAGATAAACGTAGCCTGAATAGGAAACTAGAATGGAACACTAACACACACCCCTAACAAACCACAAACCACAACATATGACAATACGTTCCCCATAAACCAATAACAATATGAACAAAATATAATACAATACATAGATAAACAAATGGAATTAAATACTACATACGTTAACAAAATTAATTAAATACAAAAAAAAGTAGATATAAACACATGAACAAATAAATAAATAAAAACAAAAACAAACGAACATGTATTAACAGAGGATATAGATGATACAGACACTCCCCATACACACACATGCACTTACAAAAACATAGACACATTGAAGGATACGCATGCGTAGACACATACAATAGCAATACAAAATACAAAATGGCTGATAGTTAGCAAGGTGAGACACACAGAAGAAAGAAGAAAGCAAAGGACCACTGATGAGGTCACAGACGTGTGACGAAAGAACTCTGGCCGAAATAAGATTAATGTAATATAATGTAATATAAAGCTGAAGCAAATTAACACCAAATATACAGTGCGTGTGTTTTATTGACAAAACTGGCAATATGACCATCCCCAAGTACAACAATATATGTATATATATTTATATATACATGAGTGCGTTTGTGCGTGTGTGTGTGTGTGTCATAAAATAAGATAAGAAGACGAAGAATGAATTTAACAAGACTTTAATATTCGTTACAATTGTCTTCGTACCATTGCACATCTAATCACATTGCAGGTAAATGATTCCGTCTGAAACGTTACGCAAAATGTGTAGTTGAATATGCCGAAGTGGTACTTCCTGCTATTAGCATTAAGTCGTTTCTCATTGCATTGTGCGAATAATGTGTATTTGACGTTGCTTATGCAGGGAGGAAACAGAATAACAAACACACACAAAAACAATAATGTAAAAGGATAGATATAATGACAACAACAATAATATAACTAATAGTAGTAATAAAAGAAACATTGATAAGACACCGGACAATAATGAATAAATCACAAATGTAAGTAGTGGCCAATGCAGAAAGTATAACAAGCCACCACGACCTCGACGACGACGATGATGATGATGATGATGATGATGATGATGATGACGACGATGATGATGATGATGATGATGATGATGATGATGACATTGACGACGACGACGATGACGACGACTATGATGGTGATGATGATGACGATGATGATGATGATGATGATGATGATGATGACGATGATGACGATGATGATGATGATGATGATGATGATGATGATGATGATGATGATGATGAGGAAGGGGAAAATTGTATTTATTCTTATCGTATTTGTTTATTTTAATTTTGTTTTATTTATATTTTATACTGTTATTTTTAATTTAATTTATTATTATTATTATTATTATTATTATTATTATTATTATTATTATTATTATTGAGTGAGAGAGCAGTGCATGCCATCAAAATGACACTGGGGTAAAATATACGAAGCCCATTATACCCATCATGACTACCCGTCTGATAAGGGTACACCAGGTATATGCATCACAATCATATGTGCGCGACACGGTGATCTCATATCAAGATAAACAGCCCATGACCTCGCAGGTGGGGTCCAGTTAGAATTTGCTTCAGGTCGAGTAGCCCATCCCGCTCAAAAGGTCCCTGAATAAGGTTTGTTTAAGGATGTTGAGCAAAACATCCATGTTTCCAAAAGTTAATTATTCAAACCCCAAAGAATTCCTCTCAACACATGGCTATGATGCTCCCCCACTACTACTGCTCATGATCAGAGATGCACATATCGTCAGCCACCAAGGGACATGCTCAACTGGTTAAGGTCAACCAACTGACAAGCAAATCTGTGGTATTGAGCAGAATATTTGCTGTAGCCCATCTTTTAGACCAAGACAAAACAATGTACATGATAACACTTCCAATCAATTAAGGTCAGAAGTCATGAGCACCACTACCTGGTACTGCATCCGGGCATTTATTATGATTATTATGATTATTATTATTATTATTATTATTATTATTATTATTATTATTATGTTTTCATTAACATTGTGGTTTGTAATATTTTCTACATCGGCCACTACTTATATTTGTGATTTATTACTGTCCAGTGTATTATCAAAGCCGCTTGTACCACTTCTAAGAGTTTTACTGTTGTTGTTGTTGTTGTTGTTGTTGTTGTTGTTGTTGTTGTTGTTGTTGTTGTTGTTGTTGTTGTTGTTGTTGTTGTTGTTGTTGTTATATACCTCCAAATCTAGTGAGCTGGCAGAATCGTTAGCATGCCGGGCGAAAAGCTTACCGGTGTTTCGTCTGCCGCTACGTTCTGACTTCAAATTCCACCGAGGTCGACTTTGCCTTTCATCCTTTCGGGATCGATTCAGTAAGTACCAGTTACGCCCTCTCCCAAGCTGCCCTTGTAGCAAAAATGTGAAACCGTTATTATATACCTCCAGTTACGCATAGTACAGACTGTATCACAACAAAATGAAGCCCACCCATGTTGTTTTCATTGATTATCACATCTACTTACTCTCACAAGTTTGATGTTAAGATAAATATATATTCGTATACAGAAATAATTAACTTCAGTTGAGATCTACTTTTCTTATGTTCAATAATGCATTACTGAAAACAGATACACGAAGCATAAGTACTTCCTCCTTTGAATATTTAATATCTCCATTATCATTACATTTCAGGTGAAACATAAAAGCACACGAGTTACTATCATCCTGTTAATGGGACACTATTTCACATATTAAGCTGTCTTTTCTTTTTTATTATCTTTATCCACTATATACACTAAGATAAAATTCCTAATTCTCTTATAGTCAACAATTTCATAAATATCAGTATAATTTTGTTGTTTGTTACTTTTTTATATGTTGTACATCGACTACAAATACGTGTTTTATGTCAACTTCTCTCGCCGACGTGTTCAATGATTCTTATATTTTTTTCTAATAATGATTATTACAGCAATTTTTAAACAGAACCTTAAACTTAAAATTGCTTCATAATTGGTTACTTTTAAAATGAGTATGAACCATTCATGTTTTTTTGTCTATTTTGCGACCTATAATTTGGTCTGCGTATGGTGAATATAGCGTTCCTATTGAATAACATAAAATATGTTATTGCAACCAAGTTTAGTTTTATTTCAACCTCTGGAATAAAAATGTCTTTGTTAATAGAAAATAATAGATGGATGGGAATTGTAAACGAGAAACGCGAGGGAAATTGCAGCTTAAACAAAAACAAGTATTGCACCTAATATGTTCAATGTTGTTTTCTTTCAACAAAGACATATTTATTCTAGACATTGAAATAAAAACTGAGCACGCTTGTAATAACAGTTTTAGTATCATATTTTACATTATTAACTAAAACTACATTCACCATACGTAGATTTAAATTAAGAGAGGTAAAGTATTTGGAACTGAGATGGTTGTTGTAAGTCAAGTTATCTACAGGATGATTACATAGTGACTACCCTAACCTGTTTACACGAGGAACTGTTTCAAAGAAAAGACTGTAAGAGCCATAACTTCACTTTGTCCAACTGACGTTTTATCTCCTGCACGGCGTTTCCGAAAGTTATTGTAATAGTTAGAACATCGGTATAAATAATTTTCGGCTATTTAGATTCCGGGTTCAAATCTCGCTGATTTCAAATTTGGTTTCCATTCTTTCGGGATCGATAAAAAGAATCAGTCTAAGCGCGAAGATCGATGCTATCGGCTAACACCTCCCCTATAAATTCCTCCCCTTGAACCAAAATCAGAAACTATTTGAGGTGGCAAACTGCCAGAAAGTCGGAAAAAAATGTTTTGTGGTATTTTTTCTGGCTCTATGCCAGTTCAAATCCTTTTTCATCCTTCCAAGGTCGACAAAAGAAAATGTCAGTCAAGTACGGAGCTTGATGGTATAGAGAGATGCTCTCCCCTCAAAATTACAGACTTAAATTAGAAACCATAGAAACATTATTTTTCCATGATAAAAACAAATATTATCAATATACTACCTTTAAACAAGGCGGCGAGCTGGCAGAATCGTTATCACGCCGGGCAAAATGCTTAGCGGCATTTCATCCACCTTTCCGCCTTTACGTTCTGAGTTCAAACTCTGCCGAGGTCGACGTGGCTGTTTATGCTTTCGGAGGTCGATAAAATAAGTACCGGTTGAGCTCTGGAGTCGATGTAATCGACTTACATCCAAACTCGCTGGCCCGTGCGAAAATCTGAAACCAATATACTACCATTTATTGAACAGATCTCTCCCTATCGATTTTTATCAGTACATTGCTGATTATAACTGGCAGAATCGATAGAGCGTCAAGCAAAGTATCATGTGGCATTTTGTTACGTCTCTTTATGTTCTGGAATAAGATTCTGCTAAGGTCGAATTTCTCCTTCATCCTATTAGAATACAATAAGTGCTAGTCAAATACTGATGTCGATATAATTGACGAAACTCTCCTCCAAAATTATGTAATATTACGTCTCTTAAAAAAACCATATTATTCATCGATATTCATCTCATTTGTTTTTATATTTTTATTGTTCTTGTTGTTAATGCTGTGACTTATGCAATACGGTTGACTATTTTCTTTTAAACAAATATTTTAGAGATTAATTTTAACTCTAGTGAAGACAGCTCCACATAGAATTTTCATGGAGTCATTATTAATGACACTCAGAAGCAATTTCCTGTTCATACTCAATAACCAATATTACAGTATGAGAATGTGATATCAGATGAGATACCTTTTCACTAAAATTTCAACGTATAATATACCATGTGTGTGTGTGAGAGAGAGAGAGAGAGACAGAGAGAGAGAGAGAGAGAGAGAGAGAGAGAGAGAGAGAGAGGGGTGCGTGTGCGTGTGTGTGTGTGCGTACGTGTATGGGTCAGTGCGTGAGAGCGCACGTGCGTTGACAGATAGATACATACATACATTTTCTCTGGCAAATGTACTCAGTATTTTGTGTTTTTCCCCTATGGGAATATTATGCATGTATATATGTATAAATGTGTGTGTGTGTGAGTGTCTGTATGGTATATATGCATATATAGCTTGCTTACCAACCACATTGTTCTGGGTTCAGTCCCACTGCGTGGCACCTTGGGCAAGTGTCTCGGGCCGGCCAAAGCTTTGTGAGTGGATTTGGTTGACGGAAACTGAGAGAATCCCGTCGTATATATATATATATATATATATATATATATATATATATATATATATATATATATATATATATATGTAAGTATATATATATATATATATATATATATATATATGTAAGTATATATATATATATATATATATATATATATATATATATATATATATGTGTAAGTATATATATATATATATATATATATATATATATAATTTAGAGAAGAACCACCATTATGCAATTCAGAGAATGAAAGACCCGATGACACCATCCACTTAAAAAAATACACTATAAAAATACTAATCTAAGAATTCAACAAAGCATAAAAATTAAATAGAAGTAAGTTGACTACGCGCGTTTCGTGGCTACATTAAAACAGATAAAATCTATTCAATTCAAAAATAATCGATCCAAATTTAAATATATATATATATATATATATATATATATATATATATATATATATATATTTGCATACATATAAAAACTCTTTTACTCGTTTCAACCATGTGACTGTGGTTATGCTGGAGCACCACCATGGTCCCTCTGACTTCCTCAGTGTGGGTGTTTCACATCACCACTCCTGTATGTGCCTTTTTCCCAGCTGTCGGTACATTTGATATATAATTGAGTTTGATTCCGCTGCCCTCGTTTGTACCTCATGTCGGGCTGTTGGTTCATCGGTATTGTGTGGAGAGGAGGATGTCTAGTTCCTTTTTGAAGTCATCTACTTCCACCTTATGCAAATTTCTTAATTTTTGTAGCAGGGCATTGAAAAGCTGTGATCCTTTGAACCCTAGACTATTGCAATACTTGGTCCTGAATTATGTGTAGAATATAAATAGGATATATATATATATATATATATATATATATATATATATATATATATATATATATATATATATATATATACATATATATATATATATATATATATATATATTAAATATAAATATGTACATATGCACATACATAGATACATACATACATGCATACATACATACATACATACATACATACATACATACATACATACATACATACATACATACATACATACATACATAGAGTCATCAGCCAGTTTAATAAATAAAATAATTGTCACACCAACACACCCTTTATAAAGCAATGAGCACTTTCTCGAGTTATGGTCAACTTGACCAACAGCGCAGATAAACCCTCTTCTATTTTCTCTTCTTCTTCTTTTACTCCTGCTTCTTCTATTCCTCATTCTTCTTTATTTTTTTTATCTATGTATGTACATATACTAAACCAATTGTTGAGCTTCTTTACCAAACCTTGAACGGTCTTATCCTATCACATACATAACCAACCTACCTAAAAATACAAGCAGAGTACATTTTGCAACTCCATGCGACAAGCTACTAGCGAAACTTCGAAGTGACTGTCAATAAAATTATCAATATTTGATTCTACACTTGTATTGGGCCTTTTCTGTATGTAATGATCACAGGTCTTATACTTATAAAAATATATTTAACGGTCCCTTCTACTTTCTCTGTATATATGTATGTGTGTGCATGCATGCCTCTACTTTGAATGCAAGGCCACTTTTGTTGTAATACGTCGCATAAAACAATTAAATTACCAAAATATTACACAATTGTTGACGCAACACACTATTTCATACATACACATTTATACATACATATATATATATATATATATATATATATATATATATATATGCATACATACAAACATACATACATACGTGTATATATATATATATATATATATATATATATATATATACACATACGTATGTATGTTTGTATGTATGTATGCATGCATTTATGTATGCAATAACGAAAGGCAGATCTTTCACATTAATCCTTTCAGGAGTATCAACTTGTTGCTCAAAGTATCTGCTGTAGTAATTACAGTTGAAAGTACTGAAGTTTATGCTCTACAATGTGTGTGTTCTGCTATTAAGTCTACAACCCTCACTCCACACTAGAATTATTCGTATGCATTTCTGTTTGGTAATATATTTCCTTTATCTTCCACATGTTTACATAAAGCAATAAGTGTGAGGTTTGGGGCAATGTTTTGAATGTTTTGTCATTTATCACCACAAAATCTTACTGCCATTGAATACATGGAACAAAACTTCTGTCGGAGAATTTTCCCACCAATATTGCTATTACTATTTATTTTTTTCTTTCATTTATGGATATTTCAAACATACAGATATCGTGTCCAAAATTATTGCAACGGCCTCGTCATAGCAACCAGCGCAGATTGCATTTGCTTATCACTCAGATCAGGCAAAAAAATCAATAAATGGCTTCAGATGCCCAGCAAAGGTAGACAGGTCTCTTTTCACTTCAAAATCCTTTAAGTGTGTCGAGCAAATAACATAAATAAGTATATGTGTTGCAGAATGGATTGACGTCAACATTTTTGCCAAATGGAAGTGGTTTTCTTGATGTTTTGTGAAGTTTTTCCCATGTTCTCATTTCTTTTGTTTAGCACACTTAAAGTTCTATGTTCTGTACATTTATATTGCGTTGACAGGTTATACACGCACACGTACCAATACATGTGTGTGTATGTATGTATGTATATATATATATATATGTATATATATATATATATATATATATATATATATATATATATATACACACACACAAACATATAAATAGACAAATAGATAGCTACACACATACGCGTACACATGCACACACATTGATATAGCTATAGATTTGCAATGAAAACCGGTTGTGATAAATAAGTATAATGTTAGGATTTGGTTATTGTTATCAAAATTAGAGGCTCCCAAGCTATTTGGTTTATGTTATCAACCGTTTTTATTACTGTCGAATTGGCTTCGTGTCAAAGCGGCATTTACAGTATATATATTCTTTTATCGTTTATGCATTTCAGTCCAAAGGTTCTGGCCATGCTGGGGTACTGCCAATATTATCTCCTTTTCAATGGCCATTCCAAAACGGGACTAGCAAGTTGCTAAAGCGAACTCTGTACTTCTCGAATTCCAGCTGAGCGTTCTATGCCATTGAGCTAACACATATGTGTGTGTTTGTGTGTGTGTGTTAATATGTCTATATATACATACATATATATATATATATATATATATATATATATATATATATATATATATATATATATATATATATATATATATATATATATATATATATACACAAACGTATATATAGACAGATAGATATACCTATATATATATATATATATATATACTCCATACAAATATATGTGTATACACACACTCATACATATTTATATATATGTATATATATATATGTATGTATATATATATATATATATATATATATATATATATATATATATGTATGTATATATATTATATTATATATATATATATATATATATATATAGCCAGAAGGAAAAATAAATCGTAAGGTTGGGTTATTAAAAAAATTGGGTTTGTGGTCTTTTAAAATAAAACGAGGTTGTTTGGGATCAAGAGATTCAGTCTTCATCTGCAAGTCATATTTATCCATATAGAAATAACTTCCTAGCGTTCCTCTTACATCATATACGCGGTCATCACATTCGGTTAAAATGGCTTATTGATGTGTTTTGTTCCTGTTTTTCCCTGATGAGATGATTGCATTGTTTTACATCATTTTTATTCTCTCCAGAATGTATATATAGATGCATATCTGGGTACAGGACGTCACAAAAAATGTGGACAAAATGAAAAACAGAACATAAACAGAGCACAGAAAACAAACAGGTCACATAGAGAATATTTCCTTCATCAGCTGCCCCTATTCTAAACTAAGCGTTTCGAAGAATTAGGGCAGGACGCATGGTTAGAATAGTTCTTCCCGCGGAAACAAATTAAATTAAATTTGTAATGCGGAACAATAGTGGCGAACAGAAAACACGACAGGAAGACGAAACAGTGAAAATAAACAAGAAGGGCTGTAGGCCAGACGTGAAAAAATATCTGTATACTGAACGCTGTGATGTGAAGAACTGGAGAGAGAAGAAAGTTCGTGCTAGCTTGGTAGTGGCCAAGAGAAGAAAGAGGGCAGTAGCCGGTCACAGGTGACCAGCGAGGGGTAAGGAGAGAGAGAGTGGTAGAGAGAGAGAAAAAGGGGAGGAAGTTGAACATAGGTGAGCAACGAGAGACAGAGAGGAAGAGAGAGAGAGAAATAGTAGTGAAGGGGAGAGGCGAAGAACAACAGAAGGAAGAAAGAGAGGTGGAAAAAGATACAAAGATAGATAGATTCGCGTCAGAAAATAAAATTAAAACTTACTTGCAAGCAGGTTCGTGCGTTCCATCATATAATAATACAAATAATATGTGAGTATATGCATATATACGTACATGTATGTACAAACCGACAGAGAAAGAGAGAGAGAAAGTCTACAATAAGTTGATTATTTCTAAGTCTACATCTTGCCAAAATCGTACTTATTTCGATAAATTTGTAAACTATGCATCTTTTTTTAACTCGTGTGTAGTTGTAGATAGTACTCGGGAGAAAGGTAGTAAACAAACAATAGTACATAATTTCTACACAGAACAATAGACCATAATTTCTGCACGGAACTTTAAATAGCTTAACAGTCTGTGCTTCAAATTAGTCCATAATTTTCTATATTTGCTTAGCGTTTGTGTTTTGCTATAAATGAATTCCTGAGTTGAGGTGGGACTTTTTTACGTGTGCCACTACTTGTTGTTCGATATATAAAAGCAGTCACGAGACATATACATGCATACAAAAGATATTATTGAAAGGATACTTATCTATATGTGTATGTATAAATATAATACATGTGTGTGTATATATATATATATATATATATATATATATATATATATATATAATACATAGATATATATATATATATATAATACATAGATATAATGTATGTGTTTATATACACATGCATAATACATACATATATAATGCATACATAGATGTGTAATATCTTTGTACGTATATATGCATACATAAACTCATCATATACACCTATACACAGGTATATAGATACATATACGTTTGTATGCTTGTATGTATATGTGTGTGTGTGTGTATAAATGAAGAGAGAGTATGAGTGCGAGATAGAGAGATAAGAGAGCGAATAGAGAAGCAAAACTGAATATAACAAATGGAATTCTGAATTATAGTTTATAACTATGCATTAGTTGTAACTGACAGCTACATTAGACTCCTCTAGATGTAACATAGTTATTGAGTTAGTTTTATTTTAGAACAGGAATGAAAATATATAATGAATTGTTTTACGCTGTGTAAATGAAATCAAATGACAATGCAGCTCGAATATTTTATCATGTTCACAGTTAATCTCTAAATTGTCCTTCACATAAGAATCTGACGTTAGGTAGTTATTCCTTAATTACCATTATCCCCAGGTCCGTTCCGACCCGTAACGGTAGTACCTGTCAGGGTCCCACCCGTGTGTTAAATAGATTGTCTTGGGTCTGATATTAAACTGCATCAGGTGGTGAGACTACAGTTCGGGATTCCGAAAAGATGAAAGGCAAAGTCGACCTCGCCTAAATTTGAACTCCGAACGTAAAGACGGACGAAAAGCTGCTAAGAATTTTGCCCGGCATGCTAACGATTCTGCCAGCAAACCGCCTTATAAAAATGCAAACACTAACTTCAAAACGTAGTCTTTATATACACATATATAACCTCCTCGCAGGCTAGTCGTATGAGTCACAATGGACTTAAGTAGCTAGTAAGCTTTAGAAAAGAATCAAGTCACTCCAAATAATGTTAAAAGTTTTAGGGCGTGTTACAAGTCAAACTAAAAATATATAACTATAAAAATTTAATGTTACAAATATACGAGAAAATATATAATGGTACAAAATGCAGAATACACAAGTGTATGATTTACAGAAAATAAATATGTGCGTCTTGGTGTCTGTATATCTACGTGTGTGTGTGTGTGTGTGTGTGTGTGTGTGTGTGTGTGTGTGTGTGTGTGTGTGTGTGTGTGTGTGTGCGTGCGTACATGCGTGCGTGCATGTGTGTGTGTGCATGCGTGCATGCATGTGTGTGTGCGTGCGCGCGTGCATGCGTGTATGTGCGCGCGTACGTACAAGGAACACGATTGTCAATCTTCGAAAAGTTTGATCACATCTTAATGTAATGTAATTTGCGTACTTGAAGTATGTATTGGCAAAAAAACATCCCATCTTGCATTATATTTTTCACTATGAACGCTGATGAGGTAAACGACTGTATTTGGCTGATTGCCTTGCATAATAATAACAATCGCTTCACCGAGACACGCGTTACGTTTTAGAAAGCTTTAAGTATCAATACATGAATACATACATGCATATATACATTGAACCCTAATGTGGTTAAATGATTACCAGCAGACTGCTTCCTTTTACGGATAGATCAGACTTTTTTATTCAGTTGATACAAACAACTTAACGTAATAGAAATATATGAAAATATGATACAAATATTACACACATACACACATATGCACGCACAAACACGCACACGCGCGCACACACAACAAACACACGTACACACACATACACACAGATAGATAGATAGATAGATAGATAGATAGATAGATAGATAGATAGATAGATTAATCCCTTATGAAAAGGTTAAAACGTCGATTTAATTCCGGGTATTCAACTTTGCTTAAGTTAGACTGATATTTGCAGTAATACTGGTTTCAAATTTTGGCACAAGGCTAGCAATTTCGGGGAAGAGGTTAAGTCGACTACATCGATCCCAGTGCTTTACTGATATTTGTTTCATCGACCCCGAAATGCAAAGTCGACTCCAGCAGAATTTGAGCTCAAAACAACATAGAGACAGACGAAATGTCGCTAAACATTTTGCCCGGCGTGCTAATGATTCTGCCAGCTCACCGCTTTGTTTGCAGTAATAATATTCAATTGCTTGTAGCAGCTTGCGTCTTGCTGCATCATTCTATGAACAACCTATCTTTATAACGATCATAGAACTAATGATTGTTCCACCCTATTGGTTGATGACAGCGCATCGCCCGCCACTACCAAAACAGGAAGTTGCCACCCAAAGTGAGATGCCTTTCTCAGTTCCTTCTATTGTGAACGATGTAGCTGTGCTGTCAGCAATAGCAGTTGTGTGATTCAGTTAGATACTATTAACGAATAGGAAGAGCAGTTTTCAGTTTTACAGTTTATATTTGTTTTATCTAGGAGCATCTCCTTGGAAAGGGCAAGAGAGAGTTAGTTAACATAATCCTATATTTTTAAAACGCTTCTCTACATTAATGTACGGCTAGACCCACTGCGTAAATACAGTTAGTTATCAAGATTGATACCAACTACTATAATAATGTGTATATGTATGAATGAATGTCTGTGTGCGAGCATGTGTGTATATGTGTGTAGAATTTAATACTAACCTATATTACAGTCAGTGAAATATCTCAATGATATATCTAGATTATAGACAAGTATTAATAGTTATCGCCAAGCTAACATGGCAGTCCAGGATAATAGGACCGCAGCATTTGTCCTATTTTCCTGGACTGCCGTGTTAGCTTGGCGATAACTATTAATACCCAGTACCGCTGCCGTTGTCTCCTTTAGAGATACTTAGAAATATCAATATTTTTATTATAGACAAGGCTATCTAAAAAATCGAATGTTGGAGTCTGTTGAAGCATTGAAAATATGAAAACAATAAGAAAATTGTACGTGTGTTTATAAGTGAAGTTGACAAATAATTACGTCGTAATAGAAGTAAATGAAAATTTTCTCTCGAAGTATGCAAAACAATTTAAATTACCAATCTTTTGTTACTTCCCTTAAATTTTGAGTATTGAAAAATCAAGACTGAAATAACTGATTTTTTTATTTACCACGAAGAAAGGACTGACCGTCATAATAAAATAATTCACAAATTTTACAGAATGTCTTCTTTCATGAAATCAATGAAATATATTAAAATTTTTAGTTATTTACTGTAGTGAAAATATTTATTTACAAAACAAAACTAATAGTAAGAAGTGTTGCTAATGCAGGCACAAAGCCACAAATTTTGTGGAAAGAAGTTAGTCGATTAAAAGGACCCTTATATTTTATTGCTAATTTGCTTCATAGACCCTGAAGGAATGAAAAGTAATGTTTACCTCTTCAGGATTTCTCTTCATCCTTTTCTTCACACACTCACACACACACATGTATGTATGCACGTATGTATGTACGTGAATATGTGTGTATGTATGTATGTATGTATGTATGTATGTATGTAAATGCAAGCAGTCGATATGCTACACTCTAAAACGTTCACGGATGCGAACTCCAGATGCACCACCGATACAACTCTGCTATCGCCACCCATAAATGTCTTAATTAAGAAGAGCGTCAAACAAGGAGATACTATCTCTCCAAAGCTTTTTGCCGTATGTCTATAAATGGTCATCAGAAACTTGACAGGTGACGTGAACATCAATGGTGATCTAATTGATCTGATTCGCACATGACATCGTGCTTATCGACGAAACAACAGATGAGCTGCAGCCCATACTAACAGAGCTGGACACACATAGCTGAAAAATAGGCCCTAAAACGAACTATATGATAACAAAATACATGCGGCCCGAAGACGTAGCACAAAGCTGAACAGAGGTGGGAAGCGATGAATTCAAGGTGGTACCTGTAATATATATTGGGAAAAATATCCCACCTTGCATTATATATCTTTCACTATGAACGCTGACTGATTGCTAATTTGGCTGATTGCCTTGCGCAATAATGACAATCGCTTTACAGAAACATATGTAAGTTTTAGAAAGCTTAAAGTACCAATACATGAATACATGCATACATTGAATCCTAATGTGGCTAAAGGATTACCATCAGGCTGCTTTCTTTTGCAGGGTATGTTGGCGGTGAAGTAAAGGCTGAAAAGCAAAATGCTGAAGAGATCAACACTGCTATTCATTCCTTCAGGGTCTATAAAGTAAATTACCAATGAAATATAAGGGTCCTTTTAATCGACTAATTCTTTCCACAAAATTTGTGGCCCTGTACCTATATTAGCAATACTTATTATTATTACATCCGCTTTCGTTTTCAGTCGTGTTTGTTTGTTTGTTTTGTTTTCTGTGGACAAGATATCTCAAGAACCTCTGGATGGATTCGGATGAAACTTTCAGGGATGTTTGGCGTCATGACTGGCACAATCTGATTAGATTTCGGGATCGATCCGGTACCGGACAAGGATTCTGGATTATTTGTTATATTTACTTTACATGAAGTATTACGATCTTACGTTGACTTTCAAGTCTTTCTCTGATTATCTCCCTTGAAAGCACGCTCATGGTTTCCACGTAAGTTATGGCAGCGTTGCTGTTTCCATAGTTTTATTTTCGTGTCTCTATTATTAATTTTACTCGCGTCTCTATCTTAGTAGAAACTGATGGATAAAGAAATCAAACATCATAATCAAACGGCAGCAAACCCGTTCAGAAATCAAATAACACTAACATATTCAGTAACAATGATAAATTAAATTTATCCTCAACATTTTTTAGTTTTACCAATTTTAAATATATCGCTCCTGTTTAAAACCTACTTGACAATTACATTTCTAGCTCTGCTTTGAAGGAAGCTTTACTTTTTAGACTCACGTTTTTGTGCACAACGATGTTAAACCTCTGTTAATAACACCGTATGTTAGTCCTTCCCGTTTTCTTTCACGCACGGATAAATTTTTCACTATAGACCTTAATAGTCGTAAAGATACTGTATCAGTGGATAGACTAAAATAGGCCTTCATAGAGAAAACTGTTCCTGTTCCCACTGCAGACGACACATACACAGCATTACAAATACAGCCTGCACAACCATGACTACCACTGGGACTGATCAGGTACCGGACAAGGATTCTGGATTATTTTTCCTGGTTTTCTTTTTTTTACTTCATTTTTTGAGGGCGGTCGTGTTCATTTTTAGTATTCTTGTTCGTGAGAGCAGTCGAGTTTATTTCAGGTATTCTCATTTTAAAGATAATCCCCAGCTAGTCGTTGAGAGGACGTTAGTGTTGCCTAGGCAGAGGTTTGTGCTCTCTGAGTGCTCTTGTTAGTTTTGTTTTGTAAATAAATATTTTCATAACAGTAAATAACAAAAGATTTTAATATATTTTATTGATTTCATGAAAGAAGACACTTTGCAAATTTTGTAAATTATTTTATTATGACGTTATTTCAGTCTTGATTTTTCAATACCCAAAATTTAAGGGAAGTAAAAAAAAGATTGGTATTTTTTTTTTTTTTTTTTTGCTTTTTTGTATATTTCGAGTGAAAACTTTCATATACTTCTATTATGACGAAATATTTTGTCGACTTCACTTATAACATACGTACAGTTTTCCTATTGTTTTCATATTTTCAATGCTTCGGCAGACACCAAGATCGCATTTATAGATAGCGTTGTCTATAATCTGTATATCATTGAAATATTTCACCGACTGTAAGATTTTAATTCTACGCGTGCGCGCGCACTCACACAAATACAAACACATGCACACACATACATGCGCACATGCGCACACAGACATACACTCATACGTACATACTTCCTTGTAGTAGCTGGTATCGATCTTGGTAACTGACTGCACTTTCGCAGTGGGTCTTGCTGTACGTTGATGTAGGGAAGTATTTCTTCTTCCTGTAATTTATTAAAACAAAAGCAGGGATTGGACAATTACATCATTTTCCACATAGTTTTCACTTCTTCTACCGGTCCACAAGCTTACATATTATATATCAGAAGATTTCCGGCTGATCGCGCAGCCATTTATGCACCGTTTCTTCGTTTGTAGCAAATCGATTACCCTGTAAAGGATGTTTCAGCGATCCAAAGCGGTGATAGTCGGAAGTGAGATCTGGACTGTATGCAGAATGTTCCAGCAATGTAAGACCCAATTTTTCAAAAGCTTCAATGGTGTGGGCGGTTGTATGTGGATGTGCATTGTTGTGAATCAGTAACACTTGACTTAAGAGACCTCGGCGTTTGATGCAAATTGGTGGTTTCAGTGTGTTGGCCAGCATTGTGTATGAGTCTCACGCAAGTGTACGAGTGGTTCAGACGTTTCCAAGATGGCCGAAAAAATGTCGATATTGACGAACATTCTGGAAGACCCGCAACCAGCAGAAATGAGAAAAACATCGCAGATATGCGTGCAGCTATGAGGGGTGATCATCGAATCACCATCCCTGAGGTGAGCTCTAGGAGCCATGCCTATTTGAAATACAATTGTCGTGTTTTAAATAGACATGACTCCTAAAACAATTACACATTAAAAATTAGTAAGAACACAACATCCATGTAATTCTAGAGTCCAGCTTTCTTTTTATTAATTTCTTATTTTTTTCTTATTGTGCTACTGATGAGCACTCTTTGACAACTCAGATTCTTAAAATGATTTATTGTCTTTCTGTACGAAACGATCGTCTAGCGAATTGAATAAATATTTTATCCCATATTAACATCTAATCTCCTCCATTTATGAAAAATATGATTGAATTTGTTGAACTTTGGTCTATAACTTAAATCATATACTTAATATATTTATATAACTTTTCATATCTACGCCATTTTACACCAGGAAGTTCAAAGTAAAGTATGAAGAGTTAACGTTAGAAAGCTTTCGGAAACTACTCCAATTAAAGAACGAATCCACATTCAGCCATTTTTTATAAAATATATACATATATCTACGTATATGTATACTAGCTTATATATATATATATATATATATATATATATATATATATATACCATATAAAATTAGTGTACATTTAAATTACAAAAGAGGCGACCCTTAATAGGCAGCCTTACATGCTAGAAGGAGCAGTCAAAACGTCCAAAAACCACATTTAAGAGCAATTTCGAAGGGAATGAAAAATAAAAACTTTTACCTGTTTTCTTTTTACAGCCATACCTAGGTTTCGAACTGTAATTAGCAAATAAAATAATTTGCTAGGTGAAGTTCTCCTCAGTGATTACGCCAAACCAATTAACATTTAATTTAGAGACAGAATAACACATGTTTCATCCTTATATATTATAATTCTTCAAATTCAGCGCGCAAGTGCGGTTTTCAATGGGCAACAGATGTAAAAATGCCGAATTAACTTCAAAAATTACTAAAATCATATTGACAAAATAAGATAGGGTAGCAAAATTTTAGAAATTTCTCTACCAGTGCCCTAGCATGTATAAAAAGTCAATAGACAACATATTTTCCATATAAAATTAGTGTACTGCTCCTTCTAGCATGTAAGGCTGCCTATTAATGGTCGCTTCTTTTGTATTTAAATATACACTAATTTTATATGGAAAAATATGTTGTCTATTGACTCTTTATACATGCTAGGCCACTGGTAGTGAAATTTTTAAAATTTTGCTACGTATCTTATTTATATATATATATATATATATATATATATATATATATATATATATATATATATATAAATGCTAACTTATATATAAAGCAGCCGAGTAAACAGACAGAGAAGTTGTGGGTATTTTTAATATTTAGTCGTTCATGGTGAAGACTCAACTGACGACAACCAATCAGATTTG
Organism: Octopus bimaculoides; assembly: GCF_046866305.1. Lineage (NCBI taxonomy): Eukaryota > Metazoa > Mollusca > Cephalopoda > Octopoda > Octopodidae > Octopus > Octopus bimaculoides. Next base: position 180,260,772 of record NC_142929.1, on the reverse strand, counting down.
CGCCCAAGCACGAAGAGCTTGAAACTGAGTTACCCTTTATTCCTCTAACGGTCTCCGTAGATGTAAGACAGAATTTTCCTATATTCACCACCCGCACACATCTCTGCCGGTAAATATTCCGTGAAACTCAACATAGCGCCGTAAACGTACCGGCTGCTATCTCTAGCAATGATAGTACTTCGTGTACACTTGCTTTATATATCTATATTCTACCTTTTATTCTTGCTAGATATTAATATTATTTTAATATTTATATTTTCATGCATATAATATATATATATTATATATATATATATACTTGTATATATATATATATATATATATATATATATATATATATATATATATATATATATATATATATATATATATATATATACTTATATATATAAGGCAGTGCTCAAGCATGGTCGCAGTCAAATTACTTGAAACAGGTAAAAGAATAAAAGAATATACATAGAGATGTGTGTGTGTGTGTGTGTGTGTGTGTGTGTGTGTGTGTGTGTGTGTGTGTGTGTGTGTGTGTGTGTGTGTGTGTGTGAGTGTGTGTGTGTGTGTGTGTATTGGATTATAACATTTTAACAAAACCTCACTATTTAGAGAGAGTTTACAGTCAGCTGAAATAAACTGTAGTATTTGACTCCTTTAATTTTATAGAACTTTAACTTCATTACGAAGCAATAGAAGATAGGCTGTTTTTATTTGTTGGTTGGTCTAAGGTGACTATTCTTTATTTTAGAAATAATATCCAGTTAATAATTGTTTCACTCTCAGACAGTATACTTGACCCCCATTGGATAAATATGACAGAAAATCTTATGTAGCCTTTAGATTCAACCAGCAAATATCTCGCTCTGGTAACATTTAATCGTAATCAAAAGATACAATCTTAGGAAATTCATTACATATTACCATACGTGCTTCTTTATTTTATTGATAACTGTACAATATAATATCTGTAATTACTACAGTCGGAGTTGTTGCGGTTCAGGTAATGTATTGCTTGATTCAATTCCGATTCCCAACCAAAACCTCGGCAAAATATGAATTTAACACTTTCTTGATTCTTTTATCTTTAATATCTATGAGGTTTTCATTGCTTGTTAAAATTTACTGATATAAAAGTCAAACAGTGGTTAAGGTGCTGGACTCATGATCGTAATATTGTGGTTTCGATTCCTGGGCCGAGCTACGCGTTGTGTTCTTGAGCAAAATACTTCATTTCACGTTTCTCCAGTCCAATCAGCTGGCAAAAATGAGTCATCTTGCAACAAAGCGACATCCTGTCCACGTGAGAAATTTATAAGCCATGAAACCGAGAAACTGGCTTTTATGAATCAGCATGACTCGAGAAGGTAACTTGGCGTTTTTTCTTTACAGAGAATGAAGTGTAAGATTGTTTGTTTGATATGCATAGCGGATATATTTTTCTAGTTTGTTATGTTCTTATTGGAGAATTTTCAATGCTTCTTTTAATGAAAACAGTAAACGTTTGGTACGAGGCTTCTAAAGAGGTGCTTATGTTCAGAATGGTCTGAAGAGTGATGTCATTATAGTTGAAATGTGTATCGTAAGAGCTAACAGTCAATTAAGAAAAGGAAATGTTCGGTGAATATTATCGAGATCAGCGGTCACTTGAGCTGATAGACTATGAGATGGGGGACGCAATCTGAAGCGGTTTGGCAGAAAACTTTTAATCTAAGAGATAAGCGACATATTGTAATTATCATTCAGATTCTTGAACTTGAAATTGTTGAAGGTTTTTCTAAGAACTATGAAAAAGGAAAAACGCTGCTTAAGCTGAAGTTCGAAAGTAAGAGAGGAGGGTGATAAAGGAGAGCAACTCACTGGTAGAGCTGGTTCTCGGAAATCGTACAGGTGGTCACTGAGAAGGGAAGAGGGTCTCAATTCTTTACAGAATACCTTAGAAGTGAGAACATTAGTGTGGTAATTTGTGCGGTTATATATGTTAACCTTCTTATGACTGAGACACTCGATTATACATCTCCATGTACTGTCGAATATAAAGAGTTTGGTTAAAATAAAACCTATATCAATAGATCAATGAATGATGATAATGAAAGTAAAACCTTCATCACCAATTTACTTGTTGGCTTGAAATTATCGGAATAGTTCAGAGGAAAGTGTGGCAGGTGAACTGAAGCAATACGTTTTTGGACGAGCTTTGTTGTGTGTGTTTGCAATGTAAACGTTGAAGTAAGACCGAGAGAATACAGCGGATTTATTAGAGTGGGGAAATCATCTTGAGTATAATGATGGGCAGAAACGTTAGGTAAAACTCTCTTATCAGTGGTCCAGAAAGCTCGGTGGTAATTCTGCAGGTAAGATTTTCAAACAACATTATCTGCTTTATGGTAACTAAATTTAAGGCAGCATTGATTTTTCGTTTTCTTTTCGGAGTGAGGGGTCTTTTTTTTTTTGCATTTTTTAGATTCGGTCATAACTGTAAAAGGGTAAATTTTTGATGGGAATGAAGGAAAAAATACAGGTTTGTGGAATGCCATAAAATACGATTCTGGTAGAAGCTAAGTTATCTTTTAAGTTTTCTGTCTTCGTAGTAATCTCTGTAATTAACTCTGTTCACAGCAAAAGTATCAGTACAGAGAAGACATCTTTGTAACTATTCATAGTAAAATATGCTTATAATTAGCTTTGTCTCGAATAATATACTTATAATTGCATCTTCTCCTAGTTGATCTGTAATTTTCTTTCTCTTAACCAGCAAGATCTTGTTAAAATAAATTCCAGAGTACTTAATTGAAATATTCAATCTAACTAGATAATTATAATAATTGCATCATATATTGGTTTTGTTTTCTATAATTGTCAGGTTCCGTTATTTTTTTAGTGTGAAACATTGCTATTGCTTTCTTGCTGTCTTCAAGTTTGGATGACAAGGCCAAAAACACAACTTACAAATGTCCAAATATGCAGACGAATACGAAGCGAAGGGTTTCACTGATGAAATTAACTATTAATTTGGTTTCTTTAATTGGAAATTTTTCATTTAGCATTCAAATGCGATTTTTCTTCTTTCTTTTTCCAAAAACCAACTTCATGATTGAGTATTTGTTCAACGCAATAAGTCATTAACTTCACTTTCACTAATTACAAGAAACCATTTGTTGGTTTATTTTCTTTTTCTTTACCTTTTTTAAAACCAAATGTTATTTTGCGACTAATCTTGCTTTGCATTAAAACGAACACTTTCTACTGAATAAGCATTTTTGAAAATTTACACTTCGTTCTAATATTAGTTTATATTGTTGTTTTATTTTATTAAAACTGGCAGAAGAAGAGTCATTGCTTTCAGGTTTGCTTGCCCAAGCTACACGCTATGCTTTTAATTTAAAGAAGCAAATATGCAATAATAATCTAGCGAAACCTTGATTCATTAAGAAAGAAGTTAACTATAGAATTGTTAGTTCAAATCGTTTGAAGATATTTACAAGAAAATAATATTATAAAGTTTATATAGGAAGAAAGTTTTCAAAATTGTTAGATGAAATTTTCTCATAAAGTTAATAGTTTCCTTTCACCCACATTAAGAATTTATTTAATTGGATAGTATGTTAAACAGGACAGATATTAAGAATATAACAAAGAAATTAGAAATGGTAACAATCATGCGTTCTTTTTTCTTAATAATCCAAGTGATAATGGTCATTATAGTAATTCCTTTGTGATTTCAAATGTATATAACAAATTCAGATCACACTGCTCTGTTGAATGCAGTAATATCAACATAGAGAGAGAGAGAGAGAGAGAGAGAGAGAGAGAGAGAGAGAGAGAGAGAGACAGACAGACAGACAGACAGACAGACTGACAGATACGTTTATGAATCTGTTTTTCAAGATTCCTGTTGTGAAACCATGTGTTGAAACAGATAGACCCATCGAGTTCGGGAATGAATAAAAGCAAATATTATAGACACGCTAAAAATACAAACATGAACATGAAAATCATGCGTTCCAGTTTAGATAAAATGACCTAATCAGCTTTCTCCTTTTTCGATTCACCTCACTCTAATTAAATATTCTAAGTGAGATACTCATCCTATCTTGGTTTTGTTGTCCATTTTCCTTTAACATATACCTGCTAACTCGGAAGCCTACTACGGATCCCTAGCTCCAGCCTCAACTGTGAACTTGGAATCTAACGGATGACCAATTATAGCCCTTACATTTATATGATATAGTATACTATATATGTAGCATAGTACTAATTACTAAGAAGGACACAGGATTTCGTTTTGCAACCATGATATACTACTAAGCTTATTAAAGCTTTACAATTGAATACTGTATTTTTTGTGCTAGCAGTGCGATATTCTCACTTTTAAGTTTATTTCTATAGATATTCTATAGGATCTAGAGCCAGCACTGCATATTACAACGTTTTGTATACGAATACATTTATAAGCAATGGGTGTATATGCATATTTTAAGAGTTATTGCTCTTTCATCAGTACCACATCCAACACATCAACTATCCACGAGTACATTGCTTAAATACCCACAAAGTTTAGCGGTTTAACACAATTTGATAGACCACTTTACATATTTAACACATTCCTTGCAGCTGGTACGTACATATTAATTGCTAGCTAGGACACCGTATTTCATTTTGCAAACAGAATATACTACAAAGTATATTAAATGTTTATAAGTTAATATTGTGTTAGTAGTGCAATAATGTCACTTTTAAGTTTATTTCTATAGATTTTCCATAAACTCCAGTGCATGTTGCAACGTTTCATATACGAATACATCTATGTAAACAATGCGATCGAAGACTGAAAAAGTAGGTAATGGATGTACATGCATATTTCAAGAGTTATTGCTCTTTTTTCTTTCATCTAGACTTTATGTATTTGGTACAATACAGTATATATGATATAGTGCAGTATATATGGCATAACTTACATACGATATAATACACTATATTCTTTCACTCCGTCGATTACGACGATGAGTGTTCCAGTTGATCCAATCAACGGAACAGGCTGTTTGTGAAAATAACGTACAAGTTGTTGAACACTCCACAAATATGCATACCCTTAACTTAGTTCTCAGGGAGATTCAGCGTAACAATGTGACAAGGCTGGCCATTTAAATTACATGCGTAACTCAATTTTGCTAGCTGAGTGAACTGGAGCAACGTGAAATAAAGTGTTTTGCTCGAGGATACAATGCTCCGCCAAGAATCAAATTCACGGCTTCCCGATTGAGAGCCGAACACCCTAACCACTTAGCCACGTACCTTCATAGTACAGTTTACATGGTAGAGAACAATATACATAGTATAGTATGTTATATATGATATGGTACACATTAACAATGTAGGTATCATGAATGAAGTTGAAGAAAACTGGGGATGTTGTTTTATTAATCGATATAGCTTGAGAAGAAGTAGGTAGAAAGAATCTTCAAGACTAGAACGGAACCTCTTAACTTGATAAAGGAAAGAAACTGCAAACAAAACGATGTACGAAAACAACCGTTATATTTCTGATGGTCACTTGCAGAACACCGCAATCCTAGAATGTGATATAATTTGTGGGATACATTTTTGGCTGGTCATAAGTTTAGCATATGCGAGAGAGAAAACAATTTAAGATATCTTTAAATTAAAATTTAATTGTAATACTCAGTGCCTGAGTCTTGATGTAACAACTTATTACAGAAATAATTACGTATATGTGTGATCATAAATTCTTGATACCATTCTGCAATATCCGTTATTCCACGGAAAATGAAAGAGTTAATTATGATATTAAACATTACCAGAACAACTGACAATGGCCGTTACACGATCTTCTATTGTTTCATTAATGTCTTAAAGACAAGAGAAACTTCAAGCAATGTATTGCGCATGACTGACATTAAATCAGTAAGGATTCTGAGAGAAAAGTGTATTCATCTTAAAATTCCGATGGGAAACTAACTCTGATAAAATGTTTCTAAGAAACTTATAATAACTAGACAACTTCAATGAATGAGGTGTCAGTAAGAAGATGGGAATGTTTTTCACTTTTATCAATGAAACAATAAAACTATAGCATTTCACATTATTGTTAATATCAAAATTCAACTAAATTTGAGCAAGGGAATACTTATCGTCCATTAACCTGAGACGGAGATTTTATGGTGCATACGTTTCAACTTATTTAAAAGTAGCAAGCCATGTAAAACAAGAAATTAACTTATCAACTTTATAAACCAACAAGATTAAAAGATAGCATCAGCAATTAAATTTCAATATCGTTTTGTTGAAGATGCTACGTTGATTTGTCTGACATATGTAATATTAATGTGGTTAAAGATAAATATATTTCTTTAATTAGTTAGTCTAATGAGAAGGGTCAGTGCCATTGGCTTCCGTAGATCCTCAAGACTAGTGAGATAAACGTGATTGAAGTTCGGTTTGGACATATTTAGATTAATGTCTAGATTGAAATGAGGGAGAACAAAGAAATTTCATGGTGACGTAAGAAAGTCTCTGTTATATCATGCTCTATAAATAAATATTCTAACTGGTTATCAAGCAGAGAGAGAAACTGAAGGTGAGAAAGTGGTGGTTGTTTAATATTGTTTCCATCTCCGAGTGAAACGTTAATACAAATACAATTAGGTCTCATATATATTATATAGGGAGTTGCAAAACTCACCATATAACATATATGTAATTTTAGGCAAATACCTCCTCTAGGGATACTTAAAATACCAAAAACAACAAGCAAGGAAAATGACTTCAATAAGATCAATAAATTAAGTTTTGCGGTTGGGAATGCCACGTGGAATGGTTTGGTTTTAAAACCAACTGGTGAAAGCAATGACATGTTACGATGCAGTTAGACCTCCTCAATCAAGCATATTCTACTCAGTTGACAAGACCAAGAGTCATTAATGTATATGCTTATACATGTGTGTGTTAACGCAAATAAGTATGTGTGCATGTGTTTGTGCGTAAGGATGTAGTAAATAGGAATTACATGGATGAAGAAAATATATTAATGGAACGTTCCGATATTGATAGTTGCTAGTTAGTATTGTCAGGGGACGTGCCGGTCTCTTGAAGTAGAATTCTCTATATCTTGCATTGATTGGGATAATCCCTCTGAACAAAAAAAAACAGAAATATTTAAATATTTAGCATAAATGATGACCCTTCTGGATTGTAGTTCCTAAATAATGGGAGAAGCAACATTAGACCCGGTCTCTTTATTGAGTCAGAGCAATTGAAAACACTTTCACGCGTAACAAATGTATGTACGAATGAGAATAGACACTTACCAATAGAGACAAAACAACCTTTGCTCCCTTACCAAAGACCAAAGGCTCAATACAGCACACAATTTATGGCCATAAAATTAAAGTATTATTAAAATTCTTCTAACAAAAAATTACAGCAATGATAAATGACAAAAATAAGTTATCTTCAAAATTGTTTTAGACCATGAATGGAAAATGAAAGGCTATTTAGCCTAAGAAAAACATGCGCAAGAGCTCTGGACACAAGACATTTACGCATGTTTCTCATTATTTTACGTAGGCGCAGGAGTGGCTGTGTGGTAAGTAGCTTGCTTACCAACCACATGGTTCCGGGTTCAGTCCCACTGCGTGGCACCTTGGACAAGTGTCTTCTACCATAGCCTGGGGCCGACCAAAGCCTTGTGAGTAGATTTGGTAGACGGAAACTGAAAGAAGCCCGCTGTATATATATATATATATATATATATATATATATATATATATATATATATGTATGTATATATATATATATGTGTGTGTGTGTGTGTGTGTGTGTGTGTATGTTTGTGTGTTTGTGTGTCTGTGCTTGTTCCCCAACATCGCTTGACAACCGATGCTAGTGTGTTTACGTCCCCGTAACTTAGCGGTTCGGCAAAAAGAAAATGATAGAATAAGAACTAGGCTTACAAAGAATAAGTCCTGGAGGTCGATTAAAGGCGGTGCTCCAGCATGGCCGCAGTCGAATGACTGAAACAATTAAAAGAGTAAAAGAGTATACAAAGATATTTGATTGAGAAAAGCATGGAACGATAATCGACTCTATCAAAACTTAGGATATGAATAAGGAATATCATAGAATATGGAATAAAGAAAGGAATCTGACAAGACTATGTACTATCCTCTAGCGTATTTAATCTCTCCCTGAGAAGATTTTCAGACAAGATGAAGACATGCCAAGAATGTCAATAGGAGGTTTGACGTCAACAGCTTTAGATTTGTAAATGATTCTTCCTTATTAACTTTCAGAAAAAGATAGCCTGCAGAAACTTGTAACTGCTGTTAACAAGTAAATGTCTTATGGAATGGAAATGAATGTAAAGAAGACAAGATCAACGGTAATCAATAAGAATCAACAGTCACTAAAGATAAAGTTTCGGGTATATACGCAATTAGAAACGGGAAATGTGAAGCAGAAATCAAATGACGGATTGAAATAGCTATAAAGTCATTTAAAACTTTGCTAAATATATAACATCAAGAAACATTAGTATGGGAACCAGATTATTAAAATATTATATAAGGTCTGATGTGCTATATGAAACTGTAGTTTTTGAAATATGAACATATGGATGACATTTGAGAATATCATAGATAAGACACAAAACCAATGAGGAAGTGTTCAAAATGACAAAAATCTAAGAAAATTTTATTAGACACAATCAAAGGCAAATCTAAAATATTTTGAAAACGTCGTTAGGGAAAAAATAGTATACAGAAGCTGAAGGCAAGACGAATGGTGAGAGGAAACCAAGAATAACGTAGATGGATAACATCAAGAATGGAGTCAACTTAAAATACAGTGAATGTATAAGGAAAGTAAAAGAAAAATCGAGATTGCGATCCATAATGTTCTACCTGCTGGACCCGTACGATACAGCAGCAGTAGCAGCAGCAGGAGTAAAAGATGAGAATTTGGAAAGGATTTTGTTATAAAGTGTGGAATTGGAAGAAAAATTGGCAGCAAATGGAGTGATTATCTCAGTGGACCTACTGTTTCTAAAGCTGTTTTGTGAGTTCATAATCTCACTGAATTAAAGCGTCAAACTAATACTAGGTTTATCTTGTTTTAATTTTCCTAATTCAAAAAGCAGATATATTCAAGTTGTAAATGAATTTGTTACTGTGTTATTAATAATTTTACAAATAAGTTTGTCTATCTTAATGAACTGAAGCAACGTGGCAAGCTGGCAATATCGTTAGCACACTGGACAAAATCCTTACCAGAATTTGAGTTCAAATTCCGCCTAGATCGAATTTTCATTTCATCTTTCCTGGATCGATAAAATAAGTACCAAACTGAGCACTAGGATCAATGTAATCAACTAACCCCTCCCCCAAATTCCATTCCTTGTTCCTATAATAGAAAGGATGAATATTCTAAAGTGAATTTTACTGGCCTCTCGAGGATTCCTAAACACTATTTGCAGTGGGTTTTTTTTGTTCTTTTTTTCACGAATTTACGCTAAACAAAACAACGAGAAATCAGTGAACTCTTCCAGAAATTTTTTTGCTGCAATTATTGTCGAAACTTTCTGTTAGTCACTCATTCCATTGTTAAGATTTCCTCCAACAGACATCTGCATGTATAACTTCTTAAATGTATGAGTATAATGAAACTCAGTGTGTATCATAAAAACGTTATTGGAGTAAACATGTTATCTAGTAGGCTGCTGTTGATTTTCTAAGAACTTAAGATATTCACTTGTATTCCAGAAACCTTATAACTTACAACCATCAAATCCTAAATGCCGTTAACTTCACAATTTGATTCGTAAAATCTAAAGTAAATCGTTTAGAAATTATTTTGTTGTTGGAAGGACAAATAAACGATGACCAGGGCGTTAGTTCGATTTGTGTATCATAGCTTGACATTGTACCTCTTTTGTCTTCCTATCATCGATATTGCAGAGACAGTTCTCAGGGATTTGGGACTTAAAACAGAGTCGATAAGTTTGATCAGCAAAAGTGGAGCTACTTCAAAATCTCGTTAGAGAAGTGAAATCTTTCATATACTACAGCATGTCAAGCGAGAAAAGATTGAACAAACTTCAACATCTTCACTAGTGCAAACAATTAGCTGACTATTCAAGTTCCTAAATTGAGAAAATCATCAAATAAGAAACATACTTAATACTTGTCTTAGCCATGCAATAGAAGATATACCTATGCATCAAATGTAATTCAACTCCAATTTCTTCATTAAATTAATTGAATTGTTGGTTGCCAAACTTGTAATAAATTCTGTGGTGTAGAGTCACCAATCCATTCTGGTCTGCATATGCTTCGACAACCATCAAAGCTTTTAATCATTTATAATGTTTTGTTTTGTAAAAAAAAAACCGAAAGCAACATACTCGAGATACTATACTTTACTCCAAGCAACTAAACACTTCATGGTGTTATATATTTACACCAAACTAAACTACAGCTTGTCTGAGAAGATAACTATGAACTGTTCTCAAGATTTATCAACTACGTCAGTGTCATTAAGATACTAATATCCCCGAGCTTAAATGAGAGGGATTAGTCAAGACTAACAACAACAACTAAACATCTAGATTATGCGAGTATACTATCATATGTTTAAAACTGTTGCAGAATTTTGTGTGTAACACAACTCTTAACTTGTAAATCATACAGGGGAAAAAGATTTGTTTTGTTTTATTTTTATAA
>NC_142929.1:180235045-180245045 GCF_046866305.1 Octopus bimaculoides | reverse complement strand
GACTGAGAAGGTGAATGACAAGGACCTTTTTGTGTGCACAGTCTGTGACAGACCATGTCTGTCCTTGGCTGGCCTAAAATCTCACCTGCGAACCCATGGAAAACAAACCTCATCCAGCTATTCTGATTATATGTCTGTGCACACGTTTGAATGTGGTGTGTGCCAGAGGGTTTGCAAATCCAATGGGGGTCTTAAAAGACATGTTAGGATCCACAATGAGCAGAACTTACTTGCAGGTATTGGTAGTGCAAATATTCGTACAGCACCAGGAGAGAAAACAAAGAGACAAAATAAACTAGCAAAAAAATTACTGGATAATTCCAGATCCCAGATTTCTGGCTTTGCATAAGAAACGCTTTGCCTCATCAGTGGAATATACACAAAATAGTACATAAATACATATATATATATATATATATAATATATATATATATATATATATATATATATATATATATATATATATACAATGAAGCTTTGATATAGCGTAATATATTATCGACTGCTATTTCCAGTAAATATCGGTACATTGATGTACCACTATCATATATATATATATCTTTTACTTTTTTCAGTCATTTGACTGCGACCATACTGGGGCACCGCGTTGAAGATTTTTGAGACCTAACAACAACGGTACCACATATGATGCAAGACCAAACAGACTTTCTAGAGAACCTCCTTCTCCCTTTCTCTCTCTTTCTCTATCTCTCTCTCTCTCTTTCTATCTCTCTCTATCTCCCTTTCTCTCTCTCTCTCTCTCTCTCTCTCTCTCTCTCTCTCTCTCTCTCTCTCTCTCTCTCTCTCTCTCTCTCTCTCTCTCTCTCTCTCTCTCTCTCTCTCTCTCTCTCTCTCTCTCTCTCTCTCTCTCTCTCTCTCTCTTACATAAATAATCTTTTAAATTCTATTACTCCAGTTGTGAAACTATTATATTTATATAGTGCTAGCAGTTTATCTATTCATATATTATATGAGAAACCGTATAAAGCATTTCAGAACAATTTATTTTAAATATTGTTTACATCATTTTTACACACTTAGCCATGAGCCATCAACCTATATCTTTTAAGGTATGAAAATCATAGAAATGTATATGCTAACCACGAACGATAACTCGGTTTACAAGAAGCCTGATTTATTTCACTTCAATACTGCCGTAAGTTTTAAGATATATATTTCTTCAATCATGGAATTATCATGCACATGACAGGAAATATCATCCAAGATGGCTTATTGTAAACAGCGAAGAGATGTGTTTGCCTGAAGATTTAATGAGTTTGTAAATATTAATTATTGTTATTAATATAATTTTGCAATTTTGTTTGGTGAAGCTTTAAAGGATGAAACCTTTGTTCGTCTTATTATACTGCATCAATGCATCACATTACTCTATTCAGTTTTGAGTTATTACCTCATCAATGACACAACTTATTCATAAGTAGTACGATGTGTGTATATGTATGTGTGCGTGTGTGTGTGTGTGTGTGTGTGTGCATGAGTATGTATATATGCGTGTGATGTGTGTAAGATAGATAGATACATAGATAGATGTATATATATATATATATACATATATATATGTGTGTGTATACATATACGTACATATATATATGTTTCATATATATGTATACACAAATATACATGCACATTTGCGTTTGTGTGTATATATATATATAGATATAGATAGATAGATAGATAGATAGATAGATAGATAGATAGATAGATAGATAGATAGATAGATAGATAGATATACAGGCACAAAGAGAGACATACAAACACAAAGCCCGAGACACAGAGCATGTATGTGTATATATATATATATTGCTACTGACACGGACAGAGGTCACAGCCATTTACCATTACCAACACGGTCACTACTACTACTACAACCAACAAAAAATGTCCCACGTGGACTATTGACACCAGTAAAGAACAATTATGAACTCTTCATTTAATTTAATTTTTTTAAATATGTATTTTTGATAAGGTTCGTTTTTACAAGAACCGAAACATGTTAAAAATATCTCTGACAAAATTTTAAACTAAAATTCATTTTTTATATATTGACGTTTTCAAACTTCTTTTATATATATATATATATATATATATATATATATATATATATATATACATAATATACAGTGTGTCCCAGAAAGATTTACCCATTGATATTTCTTGGTTATTCAAAATAAACTTAAGGTAGGATAATGAAATTTGGCACACATGTTCCAGTGTAAACTGTCAATCCATTGCTGTAACTACATCTCAAAAGGATTACCTTTCTCCTTGATCATAGCCTTCAAACGAGTGGTCACTGAGTTGCATGAGCACCGTACCACCTCTTCATTCAGTTTAACCCATGGAGACAGAAGGGCTTTTTTCGAATCTGACACATCTGAAAAGGAGCGAGCAGAAACATTACTCTCTAAGATGGACCAGATAGCAAAGTCCATCGGATTGATGTCTGGACCTGAGGGAGGCCATATCACCTTGTCCCAAGAACCACTGAAATGTTCATTGCACCAGCTCTGTGTCAAATTGGATGTGTGGGCCGGAGCCCCATTTCGAGTGAAGTTGTAACAGTCACCAAAGGTTTCTGTGACCCGAGTTAACACTTTCTCATCCAACATTTCTACATAAATTTCATTCTTGATCTTGACACCAGCATCAATGAAGACAAAGGGAGACCTGGACCCATCATGTGCCACTGGCTTCTGGCGGTATAAATGACTCCTGCTACTTTCAGGCAAGTCTCCTGCATTACGCGCATAAAGCCTGTCACTCTTCCTGTTGGTAACTGCCTCCACAGTGAAGATCTTTTCGTCGGACAAGATCAACACTTTGTTAGCGGCGCGCTTCACTCAGCTAACATGGTTTTACACCTCTTTTATCTCTTTTACTCTTTTACTTGTTTCAGTCATTTGACTGCGGCCATGCTAGAGCACCGCTTTTTAGTCGAGCAAGTCGACCCCAGGACTTATTCTTTGGAAGCCTAGTACTTATTCTATCGGTCTCTTTTGCCCTACCGCTAAGTAACGGGACGTAAACACACCAGCATCTGTTGTCAAGCGATGTTGGGAGGGGACAAACACAGACACACAAACATATACACATACATATATATAAGTATACATATATATATATATATATATATATATATATATACGACGGGCTTCTTTCAGTTTCCGTCTACCAAATCCACTCACAAGGCTTTGGTCGGCCTGAGGCTATAGTAGAAGACACTTGCCCAACGTGCCACGCAGTGGAACTGAACCCGGAACCATTTGAGTTATTTCTTCTTGGAAGCTGCTGAAATAAACTAGCGGGATTGTTTCTTGTATGCACTAAGCTTTAAATTCTCTTTAAAATTCTGTCTATTGACGATTTCGAAATATCAAGATCTTTTGCAGTTTTTATTGCACTCCTGTGGGGATTTCGGTTCATTCGCTTCTTCACAGCTTCAACAGTTTGTTTGGTACGAATCGATCGTTTCCTACCAGGAATTGGCTGGCTAGAAGTAGTAGCAGACTCCATATACCGTTTCCAGGCACTGACCACTGTTTTACAGCACACATTCAACTGTTTTGTTATGTCCTTGTTGCTCACTCCAGCTGTCGTCTGAGTGATAATCTGGTCACGTTTTGCTTTCGACGCCATGTTTGTTCACAAACTTGTTATAGACGAAAGAAACAATAGAGAGATGAACAAAAGACATATGCAAATCTTTATGTAAAATGTAGATAATATTATCTGAACTGATATGTTTTAGGAAAAGTTTTAAACATGGGTAAATCTTTCTGGGACACCCTATATATATATATATATATATATATATATATATATATATATATATATATATATATACATCTTTTATCTTTTACTTGTTTCAGTCATTAAACTGCAACCATACTGGGGTACCACCTTGACGAATTTTAGTCGAATGAACCGACCCCCAGTACATTTTTTCAAACCTTGTGCTTACTCACTTGGTCTCTTTTGCAGAAAAGCTAAGTTACGGGACGTAGACACCCTAATACCTGTTGCGAAGCGGTGGTGAGGGACAAACCCACAGTCACTCACTCACACACACACACTCACTCACTCACTCTCACACACACATACACACACACACACACACACACACACACACACACACACACACACACACACACACACACACACACACAGAAAACTACATCAGTAGTTATTTATCACAAGGACTTGCTCATTCTCATTATTTACAATGGAGGGATAGGTGTCCTCACCTTGTTTGTTGTTATCACAACGTTTCGGCTGATGTACTCTCCAGCCTTCATCAGGTGTTCTGGTGGAATTTCGAACCCAACCATTTATTTGACTAATAGGGTACACTGTTCTTATTCCTAAGGTATGTTGCTGATGTTATTTTTCTGTTGATATTATTTTTCAAGTCCCTGCCTGGGATTGAACTTAGAATCCTAGGGTTAGTAGCCCGCGCTCTTATGCACTACGCCATATAGCAACATACTTCAGGAATGAGAACCGTGTACCCCATTAGTCAAATAAAGGGTTGGGTTCGAAATTCCACCAGAACACCTGATGAAGGCTGGAAAGTACATCAGCCGAAACGTTGTGATAACAACAAACAAGGTGAGGACACCTATCCCTCCATTGTAAATAATGAGAAAGAACAAGTCCTTGTGACGGCAACAAACAAAGTGAGGACATCTATCCGTCCATTGTAAATAATGGGCATAATTCCTCATCTCAAAAATATAGAATAGTATTGCTCATTCTCTCCTATCCGTATACATATATGCAGTTTTCACATCTTATAAAACTCGCACCACTCAGTACTCGAGACAACTACAGCGAAAATTGCAGCTAACCAGTTTCTCTGTCCGTTAACAATCATTGACCTAATCCACCCAGCAAGCCTGCCAATCAGTTAGAAGTCTAAGTTGAACCAATAACTGCTACATTCCCGCAGTTTCTTTCATTATTCAACTATTTTA
Organism: Octopus bimaculoides; assembly: GCF_046866305.1. Lineage (NCBI taxonomy): Eukaryota > Metazoa > Mollusca > Cephalopoda > Octopoda > Octopodidae > Octopus > Octopus bimaculoides. The sequence goes on along the minus strand of NC_142929.1, from coordinate 180,240,051 downwards.
ATTTCCAGAACACTAGTTCTACCCAACATATCTACTACTAATACAACTGCCATTACTACTTGATGATGAATAATTATATATGTATATATAAAGGTGTCTATATGTTCTATATTTTTGTTTCTATTTACCTTTGTATGCTTCTATAGTATATGTGCATAAGCGTTTAAGTATCCATTTTATTCCGTCTGACAATGTATCAAGGTAAGCATGTAAACTTCAATAGTGTTTGGCAATGGATAATTGTGATTTTTACTATGATTAAAAACACTATGAATATTTCTTTCATAAATATAAAAATGTATACACAAATCCAAGATTATCAAATGACAATTTCCAGGAATAGCTGAATAGACAGTACCTTTTACACAAACATTGTGAAAAGATTCAATCATTACACGGACCTGTTGTTTTCCACTTGCATAGTTAATCTTCTTTAGTCTCTAGCCAACAGAATTAATCCACCAATAACATTTCATAAGGAAGAACATAAACTGTAAACGGAAATAACAGACCGAAAATAGCGGTTGTTGTGAGCTAGATAGCAAAATTTAAATTCCTGGAATCTTTTACATACAAAAGATCTGTTACAGAAATTGTGCATTACCATCGCCCAAAAATATGTCCAAATAAATCATTATATTTTCAGATATTACTACATTCATACTTTCATGGAAGAAATAGAAGAAAATCTATGAAATAAGTATCTTGTCCGTTAACTATTTCTGAGAATAAATTCAAATGTTGTATGAACAAAATTCTGCTTAAATTTATAGATGTATTTCATAAACATTTAACGGAAAAGAATGAAAGCAATATTTTTAGTTGCCTCGGATGTATTAGAAATATCAGAAAAGTGTACAAGGCATTTATTTATACCATAATGATATATCGTACTCAGTTCTAGGCTTGAGCATCAATAGCTGATTTATTTTTAAATTACTTTGCCAAAAATGCCTAAGGGTAACTTAATGAAATCATACATGAACTTTGTGGAATGTCGAAACGATGTTAATCAACATTCTGAAAATTCTCTTGTACGTTTGTCTTCCATTTCCATACACAATACATCGCGTACTAGTCACTTCTCACTGGACAAGTCTTTTCTTTACCACGTATACATGATTGTTAGAAACTATTGCGATCAATAAAGTCTTATTTGATATCAGACACATGTTGCATTCCAGTCATCACTCTCAATAAGTCTTGGAATTGTCATTTAAGCGCACCCAAAAAGTTCAACTAGTCTTTCTTTACAAGTATCTAGATCAAAGATATGACGTCCCATCGAGAGTGTCTAATTCCTAAAATGCATGAACGTGTGTCCAGTGCCAAACCTTTAAGAACCTAACGACTACTGGTCTCTTGTTCTAACTTTTCATGCTTAAAAATTCTAACTTTCCATATCTAAAAGTTCATGCTAATAGTCACAAACAATTTCTCACTTCATAAAATCGAATTTCTTTCCCTCTTCAATGATTTTAGTATTATTTCTTGTGAAGTGGATTCACTAGAACCGTTCTTTCCTCCGTTACACATCAATAATATGTGTCCTTAACATTTTTGGTCATAACAAATATTGATTTCTTTTCAGGAACAAACCATTCAAATTCTAGCAATGCAAGCCTTATATTCTGTTATGAATTGAATCATTCGTACCGTTTCACTCTCTTGACGGGATTTTCTTACATGGGACTATCCTTGATAGAAATATTCCTGACCACCTTTTATTAACTCAGATGTAAATCAAGAATCCATTATATTTCCAACAGTTTATTAATCACTAACAGCCTGTTAGGTGTCACCTCAAACCATACAAATGACAACTGTTCGCTCCTTCCTAACTGACCTTATCCTTACTTCATCCACGCGTATCCTTAAAACTAATTCATACAGAATTAATATCCATGAACCGAAGCATCATTTCACAGCTAAGTGAGCCATAAGACATGAAAAATACCTTTTTATGACTTGACATATAAAAAACAATACCTTCTTTATGACAAAAGATATATGAAAAAAATACCTTTTATGACGAAATTTTGTCAAAGAAAGATGGGCAGAGGCTCTGGCATAATTCAGAGGAGTAGGAAGGAAGGAAATTATCCATAGAACTGAGATCTTGCTCGAATGTTTACTGCAGAGTGAACTCCGCTAAATGTACTAAAAGTACCTGGTAATGGTATTAACTCGTGAAATTGATCAAGTCTATTGCCCAAGAATAATAATACGGCAAAAATAGTCTCTCTTTCTTTTTCCCTCTACCCCTCTCTCTCTCTCTCTCTCTCTCTCTCTCTCTCTTTCTTTCTCCCCCTTCTCTCTCTTTCTTTCTCTCCCTTCTCTCTCTTTCTCAAATGACTCTGCAATTAACGTTTCTATCTCAGATTTACAGATAACTTCCTTGCTTCCTTCCACTACCTCGAACTGAATCTGTTCTTTCTCCTCTGACAGGTTCTCGTCGTAAAAAGATATTCCTTTTTCATGTCTTGTATCGTAAAAAGCTATGTAGGTAATACATCTTGCTTCCAAAGCTACATTGTGCTGACACATCAAAACTGCTTCAAAATTATCTCTTGCTATTCTAACATATGATTAGTCACCAATTGTAAGCATTTCTTCCATCACCTAATCCAACATCGATTGATTCTAATATTATCCCTTTGATTACTCTCAAACAATGCAATCAAATTTGTACCCCGCCATCCACACCACCCATGACCTCAATGTTCTTCTTACTTCAATATATGGAAACTTTACACACCATTCCTAAAAGCAAGCAACTTCTCTGACTTATTACCTTCATTTCCATTATCTCAAAGGTAATGTAGTTGATAAGAAACAACCACCTCTATCAGTCTCTTTGCATTCTTATGAACCACTTGGCCAGTTTTTAAAGCTAAGACTACCGATGACTCGCTTTCATTTGTCACGCGCCAATGGTTTCTCGTCTTCAAAATTCCTATGAAAACGATGTTCTTTCACTTGGTATCAGCAAACCTTTCCAATGTGTTGCTCACTTGTTTGCTTGAACCTACAATTCCTGGTGGAGTCGTAGGACTGCTGTCGAGACATACCATGCACCGGTCTTCTCTGTCTATCATGGCTGCGAGCTAGAGCTCAGAGTTTCTGCTAATGACTTGCCTGTCCGTTCCTTGGAGTTGTCTGTCGATTTTTCTTCTGTATGCCTTTCCATCTTCCTCCGTAGAACTACTTGTAAATTATGTCAAAGAATATCATCTCATCTTCAAGCAACTTGTAAACAAGCTGACTCAATGCATGCATCTACCTGATTCTCATTCTTGTTACATCTCACCTTCTAGTACTAGAAATTTTTCCTAATCATTCTTCCTTAAATTTTCAGTTCTATTAAATTCTTCTTCGAACTATAATCTTCTTACCGATATCAACCTACAAATATTCAAATTGAGCACCATCAGCATTCAACTCACTTGTTTAAGTTATACAACAAGTCGAATGCTTCGCACTAACTCAGATCAAACGATAGTATTTATTTCCTCGAGTTATAACAATCTTTCTTCCTCTAAACATCTCCAGCTAAATACCATCCACATCTAAACGCATGTGATGCACACACCAACATTTTTCAATTTTTTTCGTCACCCAATCGAACACTGCACCAACTCATTATTCTTTAGCTCTTCCCACTCTTGAAATTCTGTTATCTCCCTACATTTCCACGAAAGCATCCAGCAGACCAGAGGGAGCCTTTTTGCAATCGGTAGACTTTCTAGAAATAACAAACAAATCTCCCAGTACTCCCATCTTAATATCTTTAAAAATAACTGGCCGCGCGAGAATATTTAGTCCTAGATACACTATCATAAGAACAAACTGATTGCAAGGTCATGGCTGGAATGCATTTGATCCTAGATCAATTCGATCAAGCTTGATTTGTTGGAACTAAACAACAACAATGGTCTCACCATTCCGACTAGATGGTTGCCGAACATGCTCGAATAATAACCAAATCTTTCATGAAAAACATAGTCCTAGACGCACTGTGTCTGAAGGAAAAGTAGTTAGTGTTGGAAAGTTTTTTTAATTTTTTCTAATTGATCAGTGATGGCAGGAAGCGAAACAGCACAATATGTTTACTATTCTGTCTAGAAGAACTTGAAAAAGCTATGGGGGCAGGTTTTTGCTTCGAATTATATAAGAAAAAGAATGACAACGACTACCCGCTATTAGAACTAATATAATTACTATGTTCCTATAAACCTTATTGATTAACACAATACGTTGTGCAAACATGTTTAGTTCTATTTTAATGGAATGTTTCGATTAATGATGTAATATATCAAAGGATCGAAATTTGAATATTAAATATCAATATTCGTACTTCAGGCTCATCTGCGATAACCTCATTATCTATGCTCTCAGTCTAATTTATATGTAAATAGACGCAGGATTAGCTGTGCAGTAAAAAGCTTGCTTCCCAACCACATGGTTCCGCGTTCAGTCCCACAGCGTGGCACCTCGGGCCGACCAAGACTTTGTGAGTGCATTTGGTAGACGGTAACTGGAAGAATCCCGCCGTGTGTGTGTGTGTTTGAGTGTTTGTGTGCTTGTATGGTCTGTATTTAGCCCCACTACCATCGCTTGACAACCGAGATTGGTGTGCTTATGTCCCCGTAAATTAGCGGGTCGGCAAAAAGAGACCGATAGAATAACTACTAGGCTTACAAAGAATAAGTCCTGAGGTCGATTTATTCGACTGAAGGCGGTGCCCCAGTGTGGCCGCAGTCAAATGAATGAAACAAGTAAAAGAATAAGAATAGAGAACTGACGATGTCTTCTAATAAAATCATAAAAATTCAGTTCTCAGCCAACAAAACTAATTAATCAATTCATATGCTTAAATATATATGGGTGTGTGACCACGACATTAAAATTTTCTTTCTCCTTGTTTTTCTCCTTATTTCTTTCTGTTGAAGAGCGTAGCTCGAAACGTTAATGACTTTCTCTATTCCCGAGCGTTATACTAATTA
>NC_142929.1:180227545-180232545 GCF_046866305.1 Octopus bimaculoides | reverse complement strand
ATAACATGCACAAAATAGATATGATTAGATGCAAAGGAATGAACTTAAAGCCAAGATTTCTGTTATCTGCAACGATGTGGCCTATCTTTGCTTCAAATACATTTCGTTGGCCATTTTTGCAGTTTAAATTATACACAAGTAAATTTATATATATTTCAAGTTGTGAGACATAGTTTTACACCTAAGTAGCCGAAATTTTACATAGTGGTACAACTATTCAAATAGAATGCTCTATCTTTTACTTGTTTCAGTCATTGGACTGCAGACAAGCTGAGGCATCGCCTTGAAGGGTTTTACTCGAACAAACTGAGCCCAATACTTATACATATATATATATATATATATATATATATATAGGCACTTGGCTTAGTGGTTAGGGAGTTGCCCTCAGGATTGTGAGATCGTGGGTTCGATTCCGAGATCGGGAGTTGCGTCGTGTTGTTAGGCAATACACTTCATTTCACGTTGCTCAGCGATCCTTTCGTCGTCTGACATATGGCACACGGTGCAGCTGTACAGGTAATATCGATTTGATGGAGGGAGTGAGCTTATGTGAAGACAAACATTTGATCACCATAAACAAATCATTTGTGTAACTGTTCAGCAAGAAATCGCCGAACCCTCATACGTCGTCTAACGACGGGAGAGTCCAGCATGTGTGTGTGTGTTATATATATGTATGTGTATATATATATATATATATATATATATATATATATATATATATATATATATATATATATATATATATATATATATATACTAAAAGGACTGAAACGGTGCAGCGGATGAGCTACAGGGATATGCTGAGAAAAGCTGCAACTTCACTCCCTGGAGCGAAGGCGCGAGAGATATGCAATAATCTATATACGGAAAACTCTTGAAGAGCTAGCACTTAATTTCGGCATTGAGTGTTATGCAAACGCCAGAACTGGCTGTCATTGTATTGTACCAAAGCTACCTTCCACTCCATCTAAATTTAGAACCAGGTACTGCAATAGTCTAGGGTTCAAAGGCCCACAACACTTCAATGCTCTGCCACAAAAATTAAGAACACTGCATAAGGTGGAAGTAGATCTCTTCAAAAAGGAACTAGACATCCTGCTCTCCACAATACCGGATGAACCAACAGCCCGACATGAGGTACAGATGAGGGCAACGGAATCAAACTCCCTTATACACCAAAAGGGCTAACAACTAGAACAAACGCACATACAGGAGTGGTGATGTGAAACATCCCAGACTGAGGAGATCAAGAAGATCACGGTGCTGATATATATATATATATATATATATATATATATATATATATATATATATATATATATATATATGGGAGAATATACAAAATATAACAACAGACGAGGACAGGTGGTGTAAATAACAAAAGTATATATTAGTATGACGCTCGGGAATACGGAAAGTCTTTGACGTTTCGAGCTACGCTCTTCAACAGAAAGAATACGGAGACAAGGAGAAAAACACGGAGAAAAAAAATTGAATAGTGTTCAGTCAACGGTCAATCATAATAATGGCCGATCATAACAATGGCTGACCGGAAGTTAGAAATTCTTATTTCAGGAGAGCTAAGAAAGGGGGAGATAACAAACGGTGATCGGGAACGAGGGGCTGTGTGTGGGAGGTAGAATGCTGGTGATCTTGACGTATGTAGTGTGAAAATGGGGGAAGGGAGAAAGGGAGAAAGTAGTTGGTCAGTTGTAGTGTGTGCGTGGTGTGATGCGAGGGTATTGGTGTGGTGTGCGTGGTGTGATGCGAGGGTATTGGTGTGGTGTGATGTGAGGGTGTTGGGAGGTGGGGAAGGCATGGGTGGAGTGTGGGGTAGAGGTAGGGGTCTGTAGGTAGGATGGGGTATGTGGGTAGGGGTGGGTGGTGGGTGTAAGGAATTGGATGGGTGGAGTGGGAAGGTAGAGTAGGAGTGTGTTGGGGTGTGGTGGGATGAGCTTATGAGGGGGTGTTGACGAGGAGGGTGAAGGGGAAGGTGGATGTAAGAGAGGGGGAAGATGGGTATTGGAGGGGAGAGGAAGAGAGGAGAGAGGGTGGGTATAAGAGAGGGAAGGGGGATTGAGAGAGGGGGAAGGTGGGTATGGGGGGAGAAAGAGGGGAAGGTGGGTATGGGGGGAGAAAGAGAGGAAGAGAAAGAGAGGAAGAGAAAGAGAGGAAGAGAAAGAGAGTGAGAGAGAGGGAAGAGGGGTATGGGGGGAGAAAGAAAGGAAGAGAAAGAGAGTGAGAGAGAGGGGAAGAGAGTGAGAGAGTAAGGGTGAGAGAGTAAGAGAGTAAGAGTGTAGAGAGTAGGAGAGTAAGAGTGAGAGAGGGGGGAGTACGAGAGAAGAGAGTGAGAGAGAGTAAGAGAGAGGAGAGAAAGAGTAGGGGTGAAGAGAAGTGGGAGTGGAGAGAAGTATGAAGAGAGGTGAAGAGACGTACAAAGAAGTAGGAGTCGGAGCAGGAGGTGGGGGAGGGGAGAGATGGGTGGTAGGAGGGAGGGTGGGGGAGAGAGACAGGAGGAGGGGGTTAGATGAAGAGTGGAGGGGAGTTGAGCCCATATGGAGCAAAGGAGCGAAGATAGAAGATTAATCCCTGTTCACGGCGCAAACGTGAAGGGGGATTGAGAGAGGGGGAAGGTGGGTATGGGGGGGGGGGAAAGAGGGGAAGGTGGGTATGGGGGAGAAAGAGAGGAAGAGAAAGAGAGGAAGAGAAAGAGAGGAAGAGAAAGAGAGGAAGAGAAAGAGAAAGAGAGGAAGAGAAAGAGAGGAAGAGAAAGAGAGGAAGAGAAAGAGAGTGAGAGAGAGGGAAGAGGGGTATGGGGGGGGAGAAAGAAAGGAAGAGAAAGAGAGTGAGAGAGAGGGGATATATATATATAAGATAATAAGAGTGAAAAAACTATAGAAGGCTTGTGTTACATGGTTTAAGTATATAATTAAATTATGTCAGAAAAATGTTAGAAATACGTTATAAAATCTTTTTGGTATATAAACATTGTATTTTGAGAAATAACCGGTTTCGTGTTGTCTTTTCAAATTTCTCTACTTCATTGTAACATGTTCGCTCCAGTCTGAAAAAGAAGAGTTCTAGATAGGGGGAGGTAATTAGGGATTTCTTCCGGTATATATATGTGTGTGTGTGTAACAGAACAAATAATGAGGGATCATCGATCCGGGCAAAATATTTCATAAGCTCTCTCTCTCTCTTGGCACACTAGGCTAACAATATTACTTAGATTGGTGAAGAACTTCAGGTAATCTTTGGTCGGATCCCAGGTCATGGATCATCACAATTCTATATTGTAAATTCGTGGATGGGCTCCAGAAAAACTGGTTTTTTCACAGAGTGATATATAAGAAACAAGTTAAAGATAATAGTCATTACATATAATTCCTTTATTTGAGAAAATTTAGCTTACAACTGTTTCCAGGAGTTATTATAGGTACAAATAATGATAGGTTTCCTCAATTGGTCTATTGAACAATTGAAGCAAATTGAACGACCTAAGAAAATTAATGCTACTTTCGTCAGAACTATATCCAGAAATGGCTGACGAAAGTAGCATTAATTTTCTTAAGTCGTTCAGTTTTCATCACTTGATCAACAGACCACTTGAGTAAACCTATCAGCAATGTACCTATAATGATTACTGGAAACAGCTGTGAGCCAAATTTGCTCAAATAAAGGAATTATATGTAATGACCATTATTTTAAACTAGTTTTTTGTATATATATGCAAAAGGCGCAGGAGAGGCTGTGCGGTAAGTAGCTTGCTTACCACCCACATGTCTCCGGGTTCAGTCCCACTGCGTGGTACCTTGGGTAAGTGTCTTCTACTATAGCCTCGGGCCTACCAAACCCTTGTGAGTGGACTTGGTAGGCGGAAACTGCAAGAAGCCCTCGTATGTGTGTGTGTGTGTGTGTGTGTGTGTGTGTGTGTGTGTGTGTGTGTGTATGTTTGTGTGTCTGTGTTTTCCCCCTACCATCACTTGACAACCGATGGTCGTGTGTTTACGTCCCCGTAACTTAGCAGTTCGGCAAAAGATACCAGATAGAATAAGTACTAGGCTTACAAAGAATAAGTCCTGGGGTCGATTTGCTCGGCTAAAGGCGGTGCGGTGCTCCAGCATGGCCGCAGTCACATGACTGAAACAAATAAAAGAATATATATATATATATATATATATATATACACACTCACACACACACACACGACAGACTTCTTTCAGTTTCTAGCCACCAAATATACTCGCAATGCTTTGGTCGAGCCTGGGGCTATAATAGAAGACACATGCCCAATGTGCCACACAGTGGAACTGTACCCGGAGCCGTATTAGTGGGAATTAAACATTTTACCACACAGTCACGCCTGCGCCTATGAAGCAGATCATTTTTCTGAAATGTTAAGCACCACAATAGACATTGCGGGAAGATACCAATTAGAAAAATAATTCATTTAAAGTGTGTTTTTCCAGAAAAAGAATATGCGGGCAGAATTTTAGTTTGGATTCTTTGGTTGTTTATTTTTTTGCGCAATTTTATGAAACTTAGTCTGAACTATCTTTCGAATTGCTCAGATGGAACAGATATGAAGGAATCAACATTCTTTAAGAAACTGATGCTTCTCAGTATCTCTTAAAGACAATTTATGCAAAATATGGTAAATTCGCGGTGCTATATTTTGTTTTTTTTAATAAACTCGGGCAAACCCAGGTACTGCTACTTGTTTGAGATATATTTCAAACGACAATTATTTGTTTAGAATTTTCTTCAGACATTCCACCGAATCGCAAACAAAATCTAATAACTTCATAAATAATGAATTTATAGAATTACTTCAATATATAACGTAATTCAAATACTTCACGGCTGGGTATTCAGATTAAAGAGGGCTGAATTAAAATTTAATACGTAATCAATTGACTTCGATCTTAGCAAAGAGAGCAACTATTGAGATGTTTTCTTTAGTTATTGACCAAACACTTTAAGTAATGTTATTT
>NC_142929.1:180220045-180222545 GCF_046866305.1 Octopus bimaculoides | reverse complement strand
CCACTTAAGTGTGGCTGACCCCTAGGGGTGGATGTTACTGTTGCTTTTAGCCCCAGGAGGACATCTCCTCCAGCTGGCTTATCGACACACGACTGTGTCCTGTTTGCCAAGGGAGTTATCCCTCTCACCACGACCAGCAGCACGAACGTATCCGGATTTCAGGGTTATTTCCCTTCTTCGGCGTTCGACAGCTGATGACCTTGGTGAGAGAGAAAAACCTGGCAAAATCTTATATCTTCTTTTCCAGTGACATTCTTCACTGATATTGAAAAGGTGAAAACAAGCAATGTTAATTCTCTAAATGAAGTATTAACAGTAACTGCACGATAAAGTGTAGTATATTGCCACTTAAGTGTGGCTGACCCCTAGGGGTGGATGTTACTGTTGCTTTTAGCCCCAGGAGGACATCTCCTCCAGCTGGCTTATCGACACACGACTGTGTCCTGTTTGCCAAGGGAGTTATCCCTCTCACCACGACCAGCAGCACGAACGTATCCGGATTTCAGGGTTATTTCCCTTCTTCGGCGTTCGACAGCTGATGACCTTGGTGAGAGAGAAAAACCTGGCAAAATCTTATATCTTCTTTTCCAGTGACATTCTTCACTGATATTGAAAAGGTGAAAACAAGCAATGTTAATTCTCTAAATGAAGTATTAACAGTAACTGCACGATAAAGTGTAGTATATTGCCACTTAAGTGTGGCTGACCCCTAGGGGTGGATGTTACTGTTGCTTTTAGCCCCAGGAGGACATCTCCTCCAGCTGGCTTATCGACACACGACTGTGTCCTGTTTGCCAAGGGAGTTATCCCTCTCACCACGACCAGCAGCACGAACGTATCCGGATTTCAGGGTTATTTCCCTTCTTCGGCGTTCGACAGCTGATGACCTTGGTGAGAGAGAAAAACCTGGCAAAATCTTATATCTTCTTTTCCAGTGACATTCTTCACTGATATTGAAAAGGTGAAAACAAGCAATGTTAATTCTCTAAATGAAGTATTAACAGTAACTGCACGATAAAGTGTAGTATATTGCCACTTAAGTGTGGCTGACCCCTAGGGGTGGATGTTACTGTTGCTTTTAGCCCCAGGAGGACATCTCCTCCAGCTGGCTTATCGACACACGACTGTGTCCTGTTTGCCAAGGGAGTTATCCCTCTCACCACGACCAGCAGCACGAACGTATCCGGATTTCAGGGTTATTTCCCTTCTTCGGCGTTCGACAGCTGATGACCTTGGTGAGAGAGAAAAACCTGGCAAAATCTTATATCTTCTTTTCCAGTGACATTCTTCACTGATATTGAAAAGGTGAAAACAAGCAATGTTAATTCTCTAAATGAAGTATTAACAGTAACTGCACGATAAAGTGTAGTATATTGCCACTTAAGTGTGGCTGACCCCTAGGGGTGGATGTTACTGTTGCTTTTAGCCCCAGGAGGACATCTCCTCCAGCTGGCTTATCGACACACGACTGTGTCCTGTTTGCCAAGGGAGTTATCCCTCTCACCACGACCAGCAGCACGAACGTATCCGGATTTCAGGGTTATTTCCCTTCTTCGGCGTTCGACAGCTGATGACCTTGGTGAGAGAGAAAAACCTGGCAAAATCTTATATCTTCTTTTCCAGTGACATTCTTCACTGATATTGAAAAGGTGAAAACAAGCAATGTTAATTCTCTAAATGAAGTATTAACAGTAACTGCACGATAAAGTGTAGTATATTGCCACTTAAGTGTGGCTGACCCCTAGGGGTGGATGTTACTGTTGCTTTTAGCCCCAGGAGGACATCTCCTCCAGCTGGCTTATCGACACACGACTGTGTCCTGTTTGCCAAGGGAGTTATCCCTCTCACCACGACCAGCAGCACGAACGTATCCGGATTTCAGGGTTATTTCCCTTCTTCGGCGTTCGACAGCTGATGACCTTGGTGAGAGAGAAAAACCTGGCAAAATCTTATATCTTCTTTTCCAGTGACATTCTTCACTGATATTGAAAAGGTGAAAACAAGCAATGTTAATTCTCTAAATGAAGTATTAACAGTAACTGCTAATACTTCATTTAGAGAATTAACATTGCTTGTTTTCACCTTTTCAATATCAGTGAAGAATGTCACTGGAAAAGAAGATATAAGATTTTGCCAGGTTTTTCTCTCTCACCAAGGTCATCAGCTGTCGAACGCCGAAGAAGGGAAATAACCCTGAAATCCGGATACGTTCGTGCTGCTGGTCGTGGTGAGAGGGATAACTCCCTTGGCAAACAGGACACAGTCGTGTGTCGATAAGCCAGCTGGAGGAGATGTCCTCCTGGGGCTAAAAGCAACAGTAACATCCACCCCTAGGGGTCAGCCACACTTAAGTGGCAATATACTACACTTTATCGTGCAGTTACTGTTAATACTTCATTTAGAGAATTAACATTGCTTGTTTTCACCTTTTCAATATCAGTGAAGAATGTCACTGGAAAAGAAGATATAAGATTTTGCCAGGTTTTTCTCTCTCACCAAG